>NW_024425230.1:7486579-7572299 GCF_017311325.1 Ursus maritimus | reverse complement strand
CTCTTTCCCACAAGTTCCCTTACCTTAGCATAAGAGACCACTGGGGTTGTGAATTTAAATGACTTTACAATTCTGCAGCCCGTACAAATCAGGCCTTGGGCCTAATCATCAGCCATGTGTGTCTTGCATCTATAAAGATACGAGATTCCTTTCAGGCCACCATAGAGGCTTTCTGTTTATTCTCCACACACTCAACCCCCAACCTTGAGAGTTCAAGGTGTCAGGGGCTGTGTTGATTTTCCAGCATAGCCCATCCAAAAAGCAGCTGTCATGGTCATCACCACCTGCTGAAGTCTCGGATAATCTTCAGTGATTCTTCAAGGCCCTCTGGCCTACCATGGTTTCACAGTGGCCAATCCCTACTGGAAGGTATGTAGCCTAGGTGATAGAGTCCACAGAGCTTAGCCTCCAGGGACATAGCACAAGAAGAGAAGGAAGGGAAATGAGACTGCTGAGGTGGACAGATAATAACCAGCTCATGCAATTAACCTTTTCTCCGGAAGTTACTGAAGAAAGTGCTTCCCCAGATGAGAGGAAGAAGGAAGGAAGTGGAAGATATGGGATCAGGAAAGAGGAGAATCAACATAGCAGAGACATGAGGGAAGTAGATAGAATGCTGAAGAAAACAACTCCTAAGACATCAGTTGGCAAGAATCCTTGTAGTAAGTTAATTCTAGAACAAGAGGACCAAATTTTTAAAAATTACTGAGATATTACCTGAATCATCAGTACATGCTGTAAGGAGTTTTGCAGTTTCGAGGAAAAGTTTGAGGATGGGTTAGTGATAGGAACTAAATAAGTTAGTGATATAAAACTGAGTAAATGAAAATTTTAGGTAATTATTAATTACAGGAAAGACAAAAAGGAAACGTAATCCTAATGGTATACATGGATCACCTCTGAACAGTATCTATAGTTCAAATGATGTAAACTGAAGACTTTCTAATCTATGATCTTTATTACAAGAAGGCACTTTACACACTTGTCTTTACCCTTGGCTCTGGATGGAGTTGCCCAGTCACCTGGGAGTCATACCATGGACAATAGAGGGGGACTCAGGGCCACATTTTGAGAAGCAACACTTCATCATTTAGCATTGTGTACCAGTTGGACACTTTCTCCTTTCTTCTCCTTCACAGGGAGTTCCACTTTCAGTCTAATGCTTATCTCTGTATTGTCCACGCTCTAGAAACTTATATGGACAGTAGGTGCACTTACTGAAATCCCAAGGATGCATTTTATTTAGGGAATGTAGAATTTATCTCAGTTTTTTCTGAGGCGCAACCCAGTATTTCTCTTTTAGGTTCAAAATTCTTATTAATATTACTAAACTAAAGTTAATGAACACACTTGGCCATTTTATTGCGAAAGAAAATAGTAAAACGTAAAATGGGGCTGAATAAGAAAAACATTTTAAAAGTTAACTTACTCGTATGAAATCCATAAGCGTATTATAAATGAAAGCTCCTCTGGGAAGAAAAAAGCAGCTTCCAGGACTCAGATCATGGAAAAAGAACAGTTCTTGTTCCTAAGAGTAAAGCAATAACTGCATCTCAAATCTCACTGCCATTGGTCAATATTTACTATACACAGGTGACGTGCTAGGAATGAGACTTATACTCAGTTACGATTTCCATCATCTAATAACTGACTTCCCAAAGCCCCCCAATACTTACCTCTAACTATATATACTAGTGTATCTAAAATTACAATTTGTATTTATGCTTAGTTAGCTTTTCGTTCACCTTCTATTTACTGCTGACTTCTGACTTGGCACCTGGGAGTGTGGATCTCATGGGGAGAGAGCACGGCACAAAGATCAGAGAAGTCCATGGCGGGAGGTGGGCTCTACCTGGTGGTGATCATCAATCACCATGGCTATCACTACTGAACACCTGCCCCGTGCTGCCACCATCATCCAGCGTCTGTCTTCGCATCAGCCCTGCTAAGACTACTGAGCAAGAGATGAGCACGTGGAGTCGTGTAAGCAATTACCTGGCCCGTCACGTAACACAGCTCATAAGTGGCCAGATGGAGACTGAAACCCAGATCTGCCTGCTCTCAAATCTCATTCTTTCTTTCTTCCCTGTTTCCCAAATACAAAGTATGCTATTAAGTACGTACAATTTTTAAAGCATTATTTTTATATCATGCTAAGAATAAGAGAAGGGTGTAATTTCTAAATTAATAAAAGACACGGGAAGGAAAGAGGTGAGAAGACATTTGGGGGATTAGCATGCAAGAATGCAACAGCAAACTCTGAATGCCAGCAAAATAGAAGACCGGACAAAAAGAAAAGAAATACTAAACAATTTAATCATCGGCCAACAAAGAACGTCCCCACCCTGCTGGTGATTAGGCCACGCAGCGTACCTTTCCGATCTTCCTGTGATCTCGGTTCTTGGCTTCCTCTTGGAACTTTTCCCAGGTCTTCATCATCTTGGTATCAGGGAAGGATATCCCATAGATTCTCTGCAGTGTTTCCATTTCAGGATTGCCCTCCCAATATGTTGAGGAATTCTAAGCATTAAACAAGATTTGGGTAAACACACCAAACATTTGGTGATAAATAAAACTGCTCTTAAATACGTGCACAATTTTCCGCTACATCGGCAACGTAGCTTTACTTAAAGATGACTTTTTGTAGCACTGGAAAGACTTTAAAATTGATTCTAATTAAACCTGCCCAGCCCGAATTCATCAGAAAATGATGTAGTCTGCTGTGGATTGTGGCAATGGAAAGTGAGGAAGAAGGGGAAGGTGGGCAGAGCCAAGAGTAACTGCACCACTGAAGGGAGGGGCAGCAGAGGAAGAAGGTACAGAGACGTGACGATCCCAGGCAAGTGTTCGTGTTTGCACTAGGGTGACTCGAGGACAATATCTTAACCTATCATATGAAAAAGAAACGCATTGTAACATGTATAGTAAGTTAATAAACAATTAAAAGCTACTTGTAAGGTCCTAATTATCAAAAATCTAAAAAATTATAGTATTTTTAGAAGTTTACGTAAAAATCAAATAATGAAGTATTTTACAATACTGTGATATTCAGATTATAAAAGATATGATTGAAATTTCTCATTATCTGGGTCATCTTAAGTTTGCTGTATTAAAAAAAAATCCTTACCTTGAAAATTTTTATGGTTTTAATTTTTCCAGTGTGTCTTACATGGGGGCCTTTACAAAGGTCAATTAGTGGACCGCACCTATAATGAAATATTTCAGACATGCCCCGATATAGTTATAGCTTTTTGGACCATTCATTACAAACCATGATTTCATATGTTTTAAATGAAAGATCCCACTTACTTGTACATCTTAGGTCAATGTTTATTTGGAGACGATTTAAATAATTTAAATTAATTTTTAATTTAGTATGAAGAGGCAATTTATCTAGCCTTACATCCCTGTCTTCCCTCCTTTGCTCAAATTCAAAAGTTATAGAATCTTCTGAAACTAACTGTACATAAAGACACTTTTCATTGTCATATGCCAAGGCTCTTAAAAACCTTTCACTTTCATAAAATCAAAAAGCCATATCCCTGCTCTACACTAACTTTCAAACCCAAAATTACCTACAATTTATACAAAATGCACTAACTTGATACCTTACTTTAAAAATAAACTTCTCCAAACCCATAAATGTACACCAACAAGAGCGAACGATAATGCAAACTCTGGACTCCGTGTGACTATCCATCAATTGTAACTAATGTGCCAGTCTGCAGGGGGTATCGATAGAGAGGGAGGCTGTGCATGTGTGGGGTAGGAGGTATGGCAGAAATCGCTGCATGTTCTCAGTTTTGCTGTGGACCTAAACCTGTTCTAAAAAATCAGGTCTGGGGGCGCCTGGGTGGCTCAGTCGGTTAAGTGTCTGCCTTCGGCTCAGGTCATAATCTCAGGGTCCTGGAATAGAGCCCCAAGTTGGGTTCCTTGCTCAGTGGGGAGTCTGCTTCTCCCTCTCCCTCTGCTCCTCCCCCTGCTTGTGTGTGCGTTCTCTCTCTCTCCCTCAAATAAATAAAATCTTTTTAAAAATCAGGTCTGTTTAAAAAGTAAATAAATTTCCAGAGTCTTTTATTTGTTTTTAGGCCCTCTGGTGTTATGAAAAAAATGCTTAATTGTCTTTTGGTTTACTGAAACAGAACACTGACTTACAATGCAACTCTCAGGCAAAAGTTTAGGTCAGAGATGACACTGCTATTAAAACACATGGTGGGGAGCCCGGGTGACTGTCCGTTAATCATCCAACTCTTGATTTCGGCTCGGGTCATGATCTCAGGGCCAAGCGATGGAGCCCCGCATCACACAATGGGCATGGAACCTGCTTAAGATTCTCTCTCTCCCTCTCCCTCTGTCCCCTCCCCCCTGGCTGCGTATGCTCTCTCTCTCTAAAAAACAAAACAAAACAAACAAACAAATGAAAAACACATGATACTGTTGCTGGGGATTCACTTGCCCCTCTAACAAACAAGGACCCTCAAACCTTAATAAGCACAGACTTTTCAAGTGCAGAAACATTTAGAAAGTTAAAATACTAATGACACTGATCAGAGGGAAGGTCCTTAACATCAACTAATTTAGGGAAAATTTAGTAAAGAAAGTAAGTTTCCTTAACTATTCCAACCAATTTAAAATATTTTTAAAGTTCACTGGTTAAAAAGTTAAAAATTACAATGAATACATAAAGGGACTGGTTTATTCACCAAAGTGGAATAAGCTTTAAAGATGAAAATATCATTTCTTTGAATGACCAGGCCTTATTCTTTGTCCAAGACAGAAGTGGTAAATCAACGCTCAGAGGAATAGAAGGAATACCTCATTAGCACGAAAGACTTCAATACTTTAATCTTTAAATAACCCTATAGAAAGAAAAGCAATTCATTTTCTAAAAATTAAGCTGACAGAATAAGAAGTGTCAGTGTTGGCCTAAGTAAAGTTCAAGAAAATAACCACAAAGGCTCAAGTATTAGAAGCCAGAATTTTAAAACTTAGCGTATCTTTTCTATTTCTTCATGTATCTTTAAGCTTTAAAATGCATATACTAACATTTATTTGAATTACAGGTAATGAATAATAAAACCTTATCAGGTCATTGGAGAATGGCAAAAATAAGGTAAGCATGGTACCCCGCTTCAATGTCAAAGGGCAATGAGTTCATATTATAACGTGAGAAATGCCCTGTGCACAGTTTTGCTTAGAGGGGAGATGACTTTACTTACAGCACAATTAAACCCCAGAACCGTAAGTACTTGTCCGTGGAAAGTAAATGCCCTTGCGGACGATATTTGTGATTCAATTACATAGGCACGAGATCTAAGATGGGACTGTGAAGGTCACAGAAGCAGCCAGACAGCCAGAATACACAGACATGGAGGAGAGAAATTACTAGTCAGGCAGCTTAAAAGATGCACAAATAAAAAAGGGTCTCAGATGTTAAAGGAACAGAATTAGGTCACGGTGGTACTGACCTCACTTGCCTCTTCCTACCATTTGATTTGCCTTTGGTTCCCCAATGTTGGCTTTCATTGTGTTTCATCATGACTGTCCAACTAACGCATGAAAGTTAATGCTCTTGGACTCCAGGAAATGGGGAGCACAGTAAGAGGCAGAAAATCACTGCGGGAGGAAGATGGCCCGTAACAACTCCTGCTGCCACATACTAAGAATGTGGGAGGATAAAACAAAATTCCCTTCCCTAACAGCCCCCACTAAAACGGAAGGCACTGGGCAAACACAATCTCACCCACATGGAGAAAGATGACGTCACAGCTAACATCCGGAAAACAAAAATTCAGGTTTTAGCCTGATAAATACAAATGAAGAGGGAATAATTTCCCTCTGCTGATAACATTTCAGAGTCAAACTAAAGTAGTAGATCAACTATGCAAATTTATAAATACACCACCCACCCAAAGACCAACGCTTCTACTTCTAACACCTTCAAGTTTACCATGGAGCAGTGCTTAAAATCTTCACACACGTTACCTGTAAACTGTCGTAGTTGGAGTGTTAACTTTCTCATTCAGGATGCGGCACTTAAATTTATTGTACTACAAAGAAAAATATATTTACATATTATTACGTAAAATGTTTAAGTGGGAAAAAAAAAACTTTGACTTTTTTCAACAAACACTGAATGGGTGTCTACTAAGTACTAGGTGCTAAGACCCGGGGAATACCAAGAGCTCACAGCTTAGAGCTGTAGCGTCCAAACCGGGAGCCACAAGCCCGAGTGGCTACTGAGCACTTGTAATGGAACCAGTCTCAAACGACAAGAGCTTAAGCGCACGGAATTTCAGACACATACTGTGAAAGAGAGAATGTAAAATAGCTCATTAAGTATTTTTAGGTTGGTCACATGTTGAAGTGATATTTTTTATATAATGGGTTAAATAAAAGGTTATAAAAATTAATTCCACCATTCTTTTACTTTTAAAATGTGGCTACCAGAAAATTGAAGATGACATATGCGGTTCAGATCCATGGATCACATTATATTTCTTTAATTTTTTTAATTTAAATTCACTTAGTCAACAAAGAGTACATCATTATCACATTATATTTTATTGAACAACACTGTTCTAGAAGATTCTGATTTTTTTTCATCTCACTTTCAAGAATGTGTTTTAGTTTTTTTTAAATTCCAGTGAGTTAACATATAGTGTAATATTAGTTTCAGTTGCACAATATAGTGATTCAACCCTTCCATATAACACCCGGTGCTCATCACAAGTGCCCTCCTTAATCCCCATCACCTATTTCACCCATCCCCCCACCCACCTCCCCTCTGGTAACCATCAGTTTGTTCTCTGTAGTTAAGAGCCTGTTTCTTGGTTTGCCTCTCTCTCTCTCTCTTTTATTTTCCCTTTGCTCATTTGTTTTGTTTCTTAAATTCCACATATGAGTGAAATCATGTATTTCTCTGACTTATTTAGCTCAAACCATGTCTTGCCAGGAGACATTTCATTCTTTTTTTTTTTTAAAGATTTTTATTTATTTATTTGACAGAGACAGACAGCCAGCGAGAGAAAACACAAGCAGGGGGAGTGGGAGAGGAAGAAGCAGGCTTCCAGCGGAGGAGCCTGATGTGGGGCTCCATCCCGGAACGCCGGGATCATGCCCTGAGCCGAAGGCAGACGCTTAACGACTGCGCCACCCAGGCGCCCCAGAAACATTTCATTCTTTTTTATGGCTGAATAATACTCCATTGTAAATATACACCACATCTTCTTTATTCATTCATCAGTTGTTGGATACTTGGGTTGTTTCCATAGTTTGGCGATAGTAGATAATGCTGCTATAAACATTGGTGTGCAAGTATACCTTTGAACTAGGACTTTTGTGTTTTTTTGGTAAATACCTAGTAGTGTGATTGCTGGATCCCAAGGTAGCTCTATTTTTAATTTTCTTTTTTTTTTTTATTATGTTAGTCATCATACAGTACATCCTTAGTTTTTGATGTAATGTTCCATGATTCATTGTTTGCATATTACACCCAGTGCTCCATGCAATATGTGCCCTCCTTATTTTTTTCAATGTTTCATTGGTTTTTTTTTAATAATATTTTTTATTATATTATGTTAGTCACCATACAGTACATCCCTAGTTTTTGATGTAAAGTGCCCTCCTTAATACCCATCACCGGCCTATCCCAATCCCCCACCCTCCTCCCCTCTGAAGTCCTCAGTTCGTTTCCCAGAGTCCATAGTCTCTTGTGGTTCATCACCCCTTCTGTTTACCCTCCCTTCATTCTTCCCTTCCTTCTCCTAATGATCTCCTGCTATTTCTTATGTTCCATAAATGAGTGAAACCATAGGATAATTATCTTTCTCTGCTTGACTTATTTCACTTAGCATAATCTCCTCCAGTCCTGTCCATATTTTTAACTTTCTGAGAACCTCCATACTGTTTCCCCGAGTGGCTGCACCAGTTTGCATTGCCACCAAGGGTGCAAGAGGGATATCCTTTCTCCACATCCTTGCCAAAACTTGTCATTCCTTGTGTTGTTGAGTTTAGCCATTCTGACAGTTGAGATGTGATATCTCACTGTGGTTTTGATTTGCATTTCCCTGATGATGAGTGATGTTGAGCATCTTTTCATGTGTCTGTTGGCCATCTGGATGTCTTCTTCAGAAAAATGTCTATCCATGTCTTCTGCCCATTTTTTAATTGGATTACTCTTTTTTGGGGGGTGTTGTTTGATAAATTCTTTATATATTTTGGATACTAACCTTTTATCAGATATGTTATTTGCAAATATCTTCTCCCATTCAGGTTGCCTTTTATTTTGTTGATGGTTTCCATTGCTATGCAGAAGCTTTTTATTTTGATAAAGTCCCAATAGTTTATTTTTTTTTTAGATTTATTTATTTATTTATTTATTTATTTATTTATTCAACAGAGGTAGAGACAGCCAGCGAGAGAGGGAACACAAGCAGGGGGAGTGGGAGAGGAAGAAGCAGGCTCATAGCGGAGGAGCCTGATGTGGGGCTCGATCCCATAACGCCGGGATCACGCCCTGAGCCGAAGACAGACGCTTAACCGCTGTGCCACCCAGGTACCCCACAATAGTTTATTTTTGCTTGTATATCCCTTGCCTCAGGAGACATAGCTAGTAAGAAGCTGCTACAGCCTCTGTCAAAGAGGATACTGCCCGTCTTCTCCAGGATTTTTACGGTTTCAGGTCTCACATTTAGGCTAGAAGATTCCAATTTTAACTACATGAAATAAAATTCTGAGGATACAGCTGCATTATTAATTTGCATAAAACAAAAACAAAGTTTATAGTAAATGACATCATTACATTAAAAACTCAGAAGGCACTTTTCCTTTCTTTCCTGTTTCAGCACTACTACCTTGGTGCTTTTTATTAAATAACTAGTTAAAGGGGATAGTTGTTGAGAGAAAAAAATAGATCTGTATGATTTAACTGTTTCATACTTACATGTTCAAATCAAATCATTTTTCTTCACAGAGATTTGATTAAGCTTAGCTCTTAAGAGTAGCTGCAAAAAGGCAACCCACAAAATAGAAGAAAATAATTGCAAATCACATTTCTGATACAGGATTAATATCCAGAATATATAAAGAACTCCTATAATTCAACAACAAAAAACAAATAACCCAATTACAAAATAGGCAAATGACTGGAATAGACATTTCTCCAAATAAGACATACAACTGGCCAATAAGTACATGAAAATATGCTTAACATCCCACGTCATTAGAGAAATGCAAATCAAAAGCACAGTGAGATACCACTTCACACCCATTAGGATGGCTACTATCAACAAAACAGAAAACCACAAGTGTTGGCAAGGACGTGGAGAAACTGGAAGCCTTGTGCACCGCTGGTGGGAATGTAAAATGTCGCAGCTGCTGTGGTGAACAGTCTGGCAGTTGACAAAACAGAGAACTTCCATATGATCCGGCAGCTTCTGGGTATACACCCCAAAAAATTGAAAACAGGGACTAGAACAAATATTTGTACCGCCATGTTCACAGCGACACTTTTCACAACAGTCAAAAGGTGGAAACAGGGGCGTCTGGGTGGCACAGTCGTTAAGCGTCTGCCTTCGGCTCAGGGTGTGATCCCAGCGTTCTGGGATTGAGCCCCACATCAGACTCCTCCGCTAGGAGCCTGCTTCTTCCTATCCCACTCCCCCTGCTTGTGTTCCCTCTCTTGCTGGCTGTCTCTGTCACATAAATAAATAAAAAATCTTAAAAAAAAAAAAAAGGTGGAAACAACCCAAGTGTCCACCAATAGATGAATAAATAAACAAAACGCAGTCTATACATACAATGGAATATTATTCAGCCTTAAAAAGGAAGGAAATTCTGACATATGCTACAGCATGGACAAACCTTGACGACATTATGCTAGTGAAATAAGGAAGTTACAAAAGGACAAATATTGCAGGATTTCACCTATATGGTTCTTAGAGTTGTCAAATTCATAGAGGCAGAAAAAAAGGAAGTGGGGGGCGCCCAGGTGGCTCAGTCATTAAGTGTCTACCTTCGGCTCAGGTCATGATCCCAGGATCCTGGGATCAGGCCCCATATCAGGCTCCCTGATCAGTGGAAAGTCTGCTTCTCCCTCTCCAACTCCCCCTGCTTGTATTCCCTCTCTTGCTGTCTCTCTCTGTCAAATAAATTAAGCGAAAGAAAGAAAGAAAGAAAGAAAGAAAGAAAGAAAGAAAGAAAGAAAGAAAGAAAGAAAGAAAAGGGGGAAGTGGGAAAAGGGAGTTAGTGTTTCCTAGGTGTGGGGTTCCAATTGGGGAGGAGGAAAAAGCTCTGGAGAAAGATGGTGGTGATGGTTGCACAATATGAATGTACCAAATGCCACAGAACTGTACTTAAAAATGGTTAACATAATAAAATTCTCTATTTTGTGTATTTTACCCCCTCACACACACACAAACAAGCAGCTGCAACTTTACCAAGCCCAAATCTGTTTTTTAATTCAAGACCACAAAATTCACAATTCATGTGTTCGAATTACATGCTTTCTCCGATATGATTTAAAAAATAAAATCAGGGGGCGCTTGGGTGGCTCAGTCGGTTAAGCGTCTGACTTGTTTTCAGCTACAGTCACGATCTCAGGGTTGTGAGACTGAGCTCCGAGTCAGGCTCCACACTGGGCTGGGTGTGCAGCCTGCTGAAAATTCTCTCTCTCTGCCTCTGCCCCTCACCTCCCCCACCCTGCACTCCTGCTCGCACATGTGCACTCTCTCTCTCTCTCAAAAATAAATAAATAAAAATCAAATTAAGAATATATTTACATACATTGGTCAAAATAATATAAAGAGAAAGCAGAAGTATTATTGAATTTAGTAGTCTAATATTAACAGTACTCAAAATTAATCACATTTATAAGCACACACATGAAAATTATTCACCTGGTCCTTCATCTACATATATCTGCATTAAAATTTTCAGGACATAGTGGGGACATATCACATTGGGTGACTAGTGACAACCTGACAGTGGGCTGCCAAACTGTCTGGAACAATGTGGCAAGCATCACTCAATTATTTGCTAAAAAAAAAAAAAAAAAAAAAAAAGCTGTCTATGTCAATTAATCATTTTTAATATTCCCGGAAAAAGGTTTTCTTATTCTAAAGAGTTTCCTGAAATTACCTTAAACATTTCGAGGAGCACTTCCTTGCTGACTTCCAGTCTTTCGAAAGGTTGCTTTTCTTTTACGATAGTCTTACAGATGTTCTCTAGGGCTGACAGTTCTGTGCTGGACACCGCTCTAAAAAGAAGAGCAAGTGAGAGTCAACACAGATTTCTCAGCCATCCTGCAATGTCCTTTTTGCAGGCCCTTGTCACTGACACTGAGGAATTTTGTGTTTTATTGTACCAGGACTTCAGAAACTCATACGTCCACATGCAAGGCAGATAATCTCATTCCTCAAAGAAGACTCCAGAGGCCCCAACAGAGGAAATGATCTGCCCGCAGTTCTTCTCTGCAATGAGGTGTGCAATTTGAAAAGCCCGGTTAAAATACTCCCCGGTTAGACTGAGCTCCTTTGAGACCTGTTCTTTGGGCGGTCTACCTTATACTTCATGCATCTACATTTTTGTTCAAAAGAGCTGTAGTAAGTGCTCACAAGTCCCCGCCCTTGGTGACTGTGCAATCCAGGTTGGGAGAAAGATCTAGGTGTGAACTGCAGTGTCCAGTCTGGCACTCACAGGGAATGGGCCTCCGTGAGCCATCAGCTGACCTCTTTCAGCTGCTCCCTGGTTAACCCTCATTCCCCTCCATCCATGCTGGCTTCCTTGCCTTTCCTCAAACAAGCCAGGCATAGGCCCACACCAGGGAGGTCCCAGAGGCCTAGAACGTTCTTCCCCCAAATGTCCATAAATACACCCCACCCACCCACACAACAGCCTCAGAACTTGCTCCCTTCCTCCATTCTGGTCCCTGCTTCAACATCACTTTACCCTTTCCTGACCCCCTATCATGGCACACACCTCCCCACACCTGGTTTCTTTTCCTCCGAACGACTCATCACCACCTAATAGTAAATGGCTGTTAGTGTGTTTACTGTCTAAGCTAACCAGACTGTTAGCTCCACGGAACAGACTAATCTGTTCACTGCTGATCACCAGCACCAAGCACAGTCAAGAAATCTTGTTGAATGAATCTTGGGGTGGTGGTAATAGGAGGTGAAGCTGGACAAGGTTGTATGCAGGAGCTATCCAGTACTGGGTGCTCAGTTAGGGACACCACTTAGCAGTGCGGTGGTGACAGGTAAGGACAAAATGTACCGAAGTCATCCAGCAAGAGATGTTATGGGTCTAATTCAGGCAGAACTACAGAGGAAGAGGGAAGGATGGGAGAACTATTAAGGAGATAGAACTGGAAGAGCTGGATTGAGGGAGGGACAGGAATTGGAAGGACCCTCAGGACCCTTTCAGCTTTGGCAGCGAGGCCTTAAGAGCTATGGGGAACACAGGTGGTGGGCTGGGGCCAGGCCCGTTGCTAATGATTTCAAGTACAGCCCCGCCGAATGTGAGGTCTCTGTGCCCTACTCTGCCTGGTCCTTATCTGCGTGAGATGTCTGGCCAAGGTGGACGGCACCCTTCATTATCATGGAGCAGAACTGAAGCAGCCGCTCTCTGGGGATTAAATTTAATTTGAGATTCTGTTCTTAATTTAGTACTATGCTCTGGCAGATCTTATGTGAGATAAATAGTATTATTACTTCCTTCTGGGGAGAAGAAAGAAAGTTTGAGAAGTTGCTCTGGAATCTAAACTCATAAAAAAATAATTTTTAAACATAGCCAGACCATACTCAAGTTATAGACACATTCACTAAGTTAACATGTAAACATTATAAACGCATGCGTTCGGAAGTGACTATGCAGCGGTATTACCTGTCTCCAATGAACATGTCATAATAAAATCCATTTTCAATGGGTGGACCGTAGCACAGGTGGCCTCCGTAGTAAAGCTCCATGGCCTCCCCAAGAATGTGAGCGCTGGAGTGCCAGTACACCTGCGTGGAACACAGAGGCCAGTGGCCATCGAATTACGGCATGGAAAACTGTGAGGACAACCACACAAGGAAGCAAGTGGATACGCTTTAAGGGGATGAACACCAAGACACAGAGCAACATCAGTTTGAAAAGAAATGCTTCAATGCCCACGTCGAAGAGAACACTTTCTGCATGCTCCTGGCAGTTACGCCAGGGCCACAAGCTGGGTTCTCTGTCCCGAGTCACAGCAAAAACACAGCTCCCAAACCACGTCCTTCCGCGCATCTTCCCTCGCAGAGAGGTTGTGAAACCTCAACCATCTGCTTGGAACGCTGAGCAGTGTAGCCCTGTTCAGCCCAGAGTGGAAGAAAGCCAGGAGTGACAGACACTGCCTTCCTTCCCCTTCTCTCCAGGGACAGCCTCGAAGCTGAACGCAGAGGGCCAAAGTAGTTTGCGTCTACACAGCAGTCTTCACAGGATGAACAGCTTTGGACAAGATGGCTCTGAAGGGAGAAGAGTGTGACCTGGGAATGCCTGCTGGCTGCCTGAGACCCCCGGACAGTACACACGAGTTAATTTACCACTGTCCAAGGGCCGCTGATCAGGCCTACAAGGTCAGCAAGTTGGTTTTTGAGTTCCCAAGGAATCAATGGTTTACAGATAAACTGTAACTAACCCAAGCCACCAAATAAACGTAGGTGCCGAAGAAGCAAGACAATGGAGTCCCCTGGCAGCACTTTCTTTCCCGTATTAAATAGGAAACATCACAGTTAGAAAGCTGTTTGACAAACAAAATAAATCGGAACAGAGGGAGTTGGCTGGCGGAGCAGGCTATGGGCAATCCCAACCTGCAGCATTAGGCTGGGGGAGGATCTGCAAACGGGCCCAGAGCATTGGTCCCCAGGCAGAGCCCCTTTGCTTTGGATGGTGCTGGGAGGGCAGACTAACTGCCAACATGAACCCAAGTCTCTTCTTTGGTGCATTGTCCACACCTCGATATTTGTTGAGCCAAACACTGTGTTAGGTGCTAGGGATACAACAGTGAAAGAAAAGGAGTCACTGGCCCCAGGCAGTTTGCAGCACAGGGTGGAAGAGACAGGCATACACAAACCAGCAAGTGCATAAGCACAGGGTGAGAGGAGGATTTAAAGGGCGATGAACACAGGGCGCTGTAAGGAAGAATAACAGTGAAGGCTCTACCTTCACAGGGAGTCAGGAAGGCCTGTGTGGCTAACATGTAAGGGAAAAAGCAGGGTAGCCTGAGAAAGGCTGCAGAGGGAAGAAAGGGCCAGCAACCATGCAGGCCTTGGGCTGAGTTTTATTCTACATGCAATGAGATGCAGTGAAGGGTTTTAAAGCAGAAAAGAAATTATTCAGTTTACATTTTAAAACATCGTTTGGTAGCAGTATGGGAATGGATCTGAGGGGAACAGGACAGCAGGTAGGCAGTTTCTTGGGTGGTGTTATAATAACACCATCTAGATTCTTGGACAGCGGCAGTGGAGACGGGGAGAAGCGGGCAAATTAAAGATACATAGGAACGTAATGGCTTACTGATGAATTTGAGACTGGCATGCAGGGAGTGGGCAGTAAGGACACCAGCCTCTGGGACTCCAGGTTGAGCAATTAGGTAGGTCGCGAGGGCGTACACTGAGATGGGCAGACAGCGAAGGGAATCCGTTCCGGGGCTAAAATCAAGAGTCCCACCGGGGACATACTAAAGATTCCTGTGCGAGCTCCGGATGGAGATGCTACATGGGCAGCACTCTATGCAAGACTGAGACGTGTCTAGCGACAGACAGAAGGATTGACAGCGGCCAGTTAATAGACAGGACAGACTGGAACGGGAATCTAGAAAGGGTGCTAGGACTGAGCACCAAGGCATTCTTACTCTGCGGGCAGATGGTGAAGACTCAGAACAAACCGATGGTGGGGATGAAGCCAGAAAAGCAGGGGCGCCATAAAGGACCTTAAAAGAAGGGCGTGGTTCATTGTGTCCTCCGCTGAGAGAATCCAGAGGATGGGGGGGAGGGGACTGGCCATTGAAGGGGGGGGGGGGTGAAGCCCGAGTCACGCCCTGATGTTCTGGAAGAGACCACTGAGCTGCGCTACAAGCACAGAACTGGCCGCTTTGGTTCTTACATGAATCTGCTTTTCTGGTTCACACCTCTAAGGACCACCAAGTACCTTGTGCTGTCTTGAGCATGAGATCGTGGATGCACATCACTGGTTTCCCTGGACTTCCCCCAAAGATTTAAAGGAGAATGATATATACCTACATATATTGTTACCAGACACTATGTTTACAAAAAGGAAATACCATTAGATATGTTTTAAACTTGCAAGCTGTATCATTTTATAAAATGCCCCTTGTTCGCATATTTATCAGCTTTACATGAATATTCTTCCTGTCATTTTCTATATGAACTTATCTAGAGGGCAGAGGGTGTTTCTTCAGTATGTTACGTTATGCTCTAAATATTCTTATAAATAGAATCATCTTTTATAATAGAAAAGAGTCTTAAATTTTTCCGTAAGGCAAAAAATGCTTTTAAAAAATCATTAATTTCTCATTTTTTTGGATCTGAGTTTTCAAGATTTGCTTTTCTATACGGTTTCTTTTTCATGGATATGTGCTAAATATTCATAAGTTGGTTTGTGTTCAGTATCTTAATATGTTCATAGCAACAGGAAAATAAATTCCAAGAACAACAACAACAAAATCTTTGTTACTAAATTACATTAAAAGAAGCATCAAGATCTTGGAAAAGTTACTTCACATTCTGAGCTCTGGTTGCCTTCATCTGTAACAGAGGGATTAAAACAGTGCCTGCGTGCTAGGGGAACCGGGGACTCAAGGGGCCAGGGTCACTTGGTAAATGTTTGGCAAATAAACATGTGGTAAATGTTTTTGACCATTATCATTTGCATCAACAACCACACATATTTATGGAAACCCTACAATCCAATGTCGGATACCATGTTATGAGCACGGCAAGCAGAGGGGCCTGCTGGTTCGGCGCTCGAGAAAGATTTCCCGTGATAGTGAATGTTTTCTTTTTCATGAGGTCACTGAATGCAAGGAGGGAAGAACCCCAAAGACGCCCACATCTCCATGGAACATTACAGTTGGTAGCTCCTCCATCCCCTACCGCCCCAGTACCTGGCAGATCGAAAAGGTGCAACAGCCAACTGTGTAAAAAGAGTCTCAGGAGTGACACCTGGAGGGGAACCAAGAGCCAGCCAGTGTGGGAAAATGCAAGGCTTTCAGGCAAGATCTGGGCCCTTAGTTGAGAATCAAAACTAATTGCCCCACCAGTTATCAGGGCGGCTCTTGGTTCCAGCGCCTATTTGACTTTCTCCAGAAACTGACACTCTCTGAAACCTCTAGGTGTTTTCTTGTTTACTACCTCCTCCCACTGCATGTAAACTCTTGGAACTCTTGGAAGCGGGAGTCTCCATGCCTTGTCCACTGTAGCCCTACAGTGTCTGATACAAGCCTCCAGGGCCTTAGATGCGGGTCAGTTGACTGAGGGAATTCATAAAACTATAAAGTCTAGGGATGACATCTGGGATGAAGTTAGTGGCAGCTGTTAACAACTCATGAGAAAAACTAAATAACACATATATGCTATGTATTTCTTCTAAAAATTGCTCTTCCTGAATCAATTTTAAGTGTGATTTTATTAATATAGTATTATTTAGCTATTGAATTGTTATACCTTACATATTTTAAACAGAAAAGTAATTATAATATGCTTCTTATAAGTTTGGGTTAATAAATCAAGAAATTTAGCATAAGTTTCAAGATTAATGTAACCTAAGCTAATCACACGTTAGGTTTTAGGCGGATAATGGGCTGCGTGAAGGGAAACTGCAAAGTTAAGGTAACGATGCATATCAGAGACCTACATGAAAATCTGGTATTTTATAGAATATTACATTAATAACTATTTAAACTATCTGAGTTTTAATAATGTTTTCCAATTCCCCTACACTTATTATATTACAAAACAGATCCATTTTTAAGAATCTATTAAAAATTCATTTGGAATATACATCGATCATTATAATAAAGCATTATAGCTTAAGGAAGCAATTATTTTTTAAAAAATGATAAATAGGAGCTTCTTTAAAAGCTGGTGTATATTTGTACACATTCATTCCATAGAAACTCATTAAATACTTACCAAACACCAATAAGCAAATTTTAAATCTTATAAGGTTACAGAACTCATTATTCTTGACTTTATTATGTGTCTTCGTACATAATTACGATATAAATACCCAAAGTTTCATTGATTGGCTTTTAAATACTTACAGCTTGAGCTTCCTCATTATCAAACGTAAGCAGCTCTAGAGTGGAATCCCCTTCCAGTGGACGGTCCAAGTCCCATAATTCACCATTTACTTTGGCTACAACTGTGCTTTCAGCCAGTTCTGGACTAATAAGAGAGAAGTCACTTGGGAGTTAACCTTATTACATGCTACAATGATTCATTAAAACAAAAGATCAGAATAACTTCCAGGGTGTTTCTTTTTTTAAGTAAATAGAAAGTACAAATGTAAACTAATAAAACAGATTTTTTAAAATTTTGTAACATTTATTTTAAATACAAAAGTAGTATACATCCACTGTAAAAAGAAAAAACAACACAACAACAACACTTGGAAAACAGAAAACACAAAACACAAAGAATAAAACAAAAATCACATCTAAATTTACCAACTTGAAATAACTATGCCTAACATTTTAGTACGTCTTTCTATTTTTTTCTGTATCCTCCTCTCCTTCTCTCTCTCACACCCCCCCCACGCATTTATTGTTGTTTGAAAATTATTGACAAAAATAACACATTAAGAACCTGGAAAACACAGAAAAGCAAAGCAAAAAAAAAAACACCCTCAATCCCACCACCCAGAAATTGCTGTTTACATTTTTTGTATGTCCTTCCACATTTTTTGATAAGTACATATACCAATATAAAAATCTAGTAATAGTACCATTCTGTATGTGTTATTTGGTAACGTACTTTTTAAACTTAGTAAGTCACACATTTTCCCTGACAACAGACAGACTTGAAAAACACACTAGTAATTAGTTGCAGCAGAAGCAAGACTTGCTTACTGAACCCTCTGTGGCTGGGCATTTTGGTTATTTCTTCGTGGGGGTTTTTGCTTTGTTTTGTTTTGGCAGTGACAGATAACACTGCAGTGAACGTTCTTGAACACACATCTTAGCTCCCAACCATTTTCTCAGGAAAACTTCATGAAGTAAAACTGCTGGGTCAAGGGAAATGTGCTTTAATGGCCTCTGTTGGAATATACTGCCAAATTGTCTGACCAGGAAAGGTGCAAGGGTACCCTTTCTCGTTCCCCTCATAACGTCAGGTACTATGAAACCACGTCCTCTTCCCAATATTATGTTTTAACTTGCATTTCTGTGAGTAACTTGAGTAGTGGTACAGTGCTGTGGTTAAGAGTACCAACCTGGGTTTGAACACTGAACATCGTACTCTAAGCCTCGGCTTTCTCATCTGTAAAATGGGGATTTATAGGACCTTCCTCATCCATTGATTCTAAGGATTAAATAAAGCACACTCACAATAAAAACTTCTTAATAAATGCTAGTTACTGTTATTAATGAAGTAGAATTTTATTTTCATCTTTACTGGCTTTGTAGACTGCTAAGGGTTCTTCAAATCCATTCTCTCCTTCTTGTACAGGAGTTTGCAGCCTTCCTTGCAGCCAGATGTGGCCGTGTGGCTAAGTTTGGAAGCAATGGATACAAGCAGAAGTGGCCTGTAGCACTTCTGCATCCCAGCCTTAAGACAACGGAGAGCCCTTCTCCATCCCCTCCCCGCCCTCTGCACACCACAGCGCAGGCGTGCTGTTCCCCTGGACCACGCAGACAAGCACAACACTGGACATACACAAAGATGGTCCCACAACCAAACGGAAGGAATTCAGGTCTCCAGATGACTAATGGAGAAGAGTGATGCCCTGCCAAGCTGGCCCCCCGCACGTCCAGACTGCTACAGGAGATAGACTTTGATCATATTTATGCCACTGAATTTTTGTGGTCTCTCTGTTGCAGCAGCTTAGCCTGTATATTAATTAATACAAAAAAAAGTAAGGAGCTGGAGGTAAGTAACAAAACCAGAACACGTGGCACTGGCTTAGCAAATGGGCAGCGAGATGTGGAAAGCCAACAGCCCCTGTCGTGGCATCATTTGGTATTTGATAAGTATCAAATATTGACAGATATTTGATTAAATAGTTGATAACATATTTGATAAAGCCTGAAGGCAAACTAATGTGCTTACAATGCCTGCAGCACGCAGGAAGCAGGCATAAAAAGGCAGAATGTCGGTAAACGCTGGACATCTACTGCAGCTTTTCCAAAATACCACCAGACCGAGCTCAGCCTCGGTGGGAATTATCTGGTTTGGAGGCAGAGATGGAAGGGACAGGACTTTGCCAAGAGAGGCTCTGCCTGTGGCCTGTAATCCAAACTGACTAAGAGTCCAGAAATGTGAGGCTGTGCCAGATTGGAGAAACAGTCTTTTGTCCCGAACAGCACGAGGGACAGGCACAGACAGCCCTTCTCAAAGGCCACACATCAAGACTGACAATAGGGGCCAGGCCTACTGCAGGGATCAGAGTAAGGGTGCTGCCCTCCCACAGCCTGTTGTTTCATACGATCTCAGGCCACTGAACTGTGGGACAGAGGAAGGAGCCACGCACAAAAGCCAGGGGAAAAAGGGGTGAGAAGTCTCTGTCTAGAAGAATTCCTTAAGCGAGATCACTTCACTTGGAACTGATTAGAAGCAAACAGCCCGGAAGCCTCCTTGCTGGAGAAAACGGTACTGCCAAAGGACAAGCCCAGCTTACAAACACCTGTGACTGTGTGATCCTTTAAAGGAGCTCTGAACCCCCAGGTGTGCACCAGCAGGAACTGGGTGCTGCCAACTGTACAACCTCCGGAACAAACTCCAGGACAAACTGTACTTCAGATGTGGCTAATGAGGAGGATGGACAACTAGGAACTCACAAAGAGCAAGATCAGGGCCTCCAGGGGACTGTGGACCAGAAAACAATGGGCGGCCAGACAGGCTGACCCAAGCACTATGCACTGCCAAGCTGCGGGCCTCCGATCACTGCCAACAGGATCTGATGGCTTCTCTACGCTACTGGATACCCTGTTGCTCCTTCCTTTCTTCCAAATACACTTCAACTGTGATGGCCTCGTGTGTATTGCAACACTGTACATACATGTGGGGTGGGCAGCCCTGTCTATCAGCTTCTTTGTTGCTAGAGCATAAGAGGCCAGCCTAACGGGGTGTTCTGCACATCACTTGGAAACTCCACGCTTTCAGCTGATGGGACCTAGAGTTGTCTCATCTACAGAGGCACCAAGTGCGCGGGATGATGAGAAAGGGATCTCACAGATTTCTGGATGTCACAGGTGCACACTGTGGCAGACGTTGTCCCCTAAACCATGCTTTCCCTCTTCCACGGGGAGAAGGCTTTAGCTGGACATGTGGCTGGCCAGCAGGAGCGACATTTCCACTCTCTCTGACTGCTAGGGGTGGCCAGGTGACTAAAGGCGAGCTAATAGGTTGTAAGAGGAAATTAGAGTGTGCCATTGTGGGGTGTGGCCCTCAAAGCATCATTGTGCCTCAGCTGTCTTCCCCCTGCCTGCGAGTCTATGACCCATGAGCTCAGCTTCCACCCCTAAATATGGACAAACCATGACCTAGGGGATGGCAGATCAACAAGGCAGAAGGAAGCCAGGTCCACAAATGACTGCGTGGACCAGGGATGTCCACCAGCCTGGACTGGCCATCTCTGGACTGTCATATGAGAGACTGTGAGGTCTACCTTATTAAAGTCACGGTTCTTGGTAGGGGTGGGGTGGGGGAGGGGTCTCTTGCGACAGCAGTTTAGCCTAACTCAGTGGTTCTCAGACTTGGACTTGCATCAGAAACTCCTGGAGGGGCTCACCAACACAGAGACTCATTAATTCAAGAGGCGTGGAGCAGGGCCCAAGAATGCTCTTCTAAGTTCTCAGGTAATTCTCACGCTGTTGGTTTGGGGACCACACTCTGCAAACAAGCTTTCATGAGCTACTATGAACTGTCCTTTGCTCTGTTTTTCTACAGGGGTACTTTTCTTTTCGTTTTTTAAAGATGTTATTTATTGATTTGACAGAGAGCGAGCGTGTGCGCAAGCAGGGGACGTGGCAGAGGGAGAGGAGGAGCAGGCTCCCCACCGCGCAGGGAACCCGACATGGGGCTCAAACCCAGGACCCCGGGATCATGACCTGAGCCGAAGGCAGACGCTTAGACCGACTGAGCCACCCAGGCGCCCCTCTACAGCAGTATTTTCTTAGGATACACGGCTATGTATAGGATTACTGGGTCCAACAGTTAGGGTTTGCATGTTTTGAAGGCTTTAAAAGTTTGAAAGAGACTGGGCCATTTATCTATCCTCCGGCAGGGCCACTTCCCCAAGACTGTATCAATATTAACTGCTATTCATAAACCTTGGACAAATCGAGAACACGTAATAATTTTTGTTTACACTTCCAAGATAATCTCTTCCTCTTTTGAAGTTTTCATCTTTTTCTTATTAATCTGAAAAGCACTTAGACAGCAATCATTTGTTTTTTATGGTACACTTTTTTTTCACATCTGTCATTTCCCATTTTATGTGTCATTTTTACACATAGCCATTTTTCTTAAGTGTTTTATTTTATGTGCTGTTTGAATTTGTCCATCTTTTCCTTAATGATTTCCATGTTACATGTTATGCTTAGACTCCCCCAGACCAGGAATAATCATCTATGCAATTAACTCTCAGTTATCTAAGAGAACAGGCAGTATAATTTAATAAAGCTATTAATTTCTCATTTATTTTCTATCCAGCCACCTTACTGAACACTTACTTATTCAGATAGTTTTCCAGTTAATACTATTCTCTAATTCACTTTTTTTTTTTTTTTAAGTAGGAGCCCAACATAGAGCCCCACTCACAACCCTGAGATTAAGACCTGAGCTGAGATCAAAAGCCTGACACCCAACCAACTGAGCCAGCCAGGTGCTCCTGTCTAATTCACCTTAGAGCTCCCTCCTTTTTCTAACTGCCTGAGTTGAATTTTTAGTCTGTTTCTTCTTCTTCTTTCTGATTAGAAAAGCCTTTGACACTACAAATCTGTTTCTGATCATTACTTCGGCTCTATTCCACAGATTTCTGATATATATATTCTCATTAAAGTATTTTCTAAAAATTCTGTGGTTTTTATTTCCTTTTACCTTATTTTGAAGAGATTTTTTAACTTTCAAGTTTTATTTTGTTTTGTCTTGCTATCATTTAATGTGTACTGAGTTCATAAGGGATTTCATTTTACTCACAGAATATGTGAACTGTATATTTCTGCATGTAATTAGGGTTCTGAGGAACCCAAAACACAATCATGTGTGCTGAGAGATCTCTGTCTGTAGACCACAAAGACTGGTGAGCAGCCAATAAGTCCCCCTCACAGTGTGATTATTCAGACACATATAACCCTAATGTTTACCTATATGATCTGTCCAAAACCTGTCCAAAGACAGTTAAACCACTCCTGAGTGTCTATAATTTTATATTTCTGATCTGATGCTACATTATTTCACTCCTAAAGGTCTGGGACAAATAGTCATTGTAGATTACACTGTTTGTCTATTTTTGAAATAAGTCCCCCGTTTGATGATTTTGGCCCTGAATTCTGGTGTCTCAAAGTTATATTATGATCACTGCTTTCTTCTTACGGGGTTTGCCTGATATACCAGCTTTGCTCATCTTTTAGTTTTGGCTAACTTTACTTTTTAGACACTCCCGCAATCCCTCTATCATGAAACTTGACTACAGGGTTTGTAAGCTGGTACCCTCTGGAAATGTAGATTATTAAGGGCACAATGAAGAACCTGTCCTATAATCAAATAATTTTGTTTCCCAAGTTCAAACAGGTTTCTTCAATGCAGAACTTCTCAGTCTCTAATATGCCAACATGCAAACTGACTCGCCATAAAGAAACATATACTTATTTTTACCTTAAAGCCCATTTTTCCCCCCAGCACATCTAATCATCTCTCCTGGAAAACATGGGAACAGGTTGGGAGAGGCCATTAGAGTGTAAGATATGATGAGATGGAAAATATATATATATAATTTTAATCATAGTTTTCCAAGGAAATCTAAAGATCTCAATTGTTGAAAAAGCTTGCTTTTTAAATAGTGAAAGGCAGTTTTGAGCTATAGCTTCCATAGAATTATATTTAATGCTGGGAATTAACATTGGTCAACTTCACTAATAACTTCACTAATGTATCTAATTTCTAGGAAACTCAAAGTACTTATTCCAGGGTTGATAATACCTCTAACACATATACCTTCAATCTATAATAAGTCATTTTGTACATTTCTAAAGGCACTTTTATTTTCAGAGTATTTTTCATATGCAGTATTTCACTTAATTTTTACAACCTCATTAGGTAAATGGGAAAAGCATTATTATTCCACAGAGATAAAAAGAAACAGGCTTGGAAACTGTCAGGGATCTGCCCAATGTGGTTCAAAGAACCACCCACAGTTATTTACTGGTGGGATGATGACTAGACTTGGAGTTAAGTACAACAAAAGATCTGTAAATTCTCGTGGAAATATCTTGATGAACAAAGTCAATGTGGGGCGCCTGGGTGGCACAGCGGTTAAGCGTCTGCCTTCGGCTCAGGGCGTGATCCCGGCGTTATGGGATCGAGCCCCACATTAGGCTCCTCCACTATGAGCCTGCTTCTTCCTCTCCCACTCCCCCTACTTGTGTTCCCTCTCTCACTGGCTGTCTCTATCTCTGTCGAATGAATAAATAAATAAAATCTTTAAAAAAAAAAACAAAACAAAGTCAATGTAACGTGACCTGTCAATGATTATACATTTTTCTCTACTATGCATTTTTCTTAAAACTTTAAAATGTGCACATTTTAGAGAGGAAGGGATTGTATTCTGGTATTCAATTACTTATTTAAATCCCTCTTTCGAAGCCAGAGGGGAAAAAAATGACATTTATTTTATTCACGTAAGAAAAAAAATACTCTTGCAGTCCCTGAGGAACACGCCGTCACCAAGCTCTGGCACAATACTGAATAATGAATATCTTCTCCAAACTATGATTTACCTAATTTCAGCGGCCACTTGATAAGGTGTTGTTTTCCAGACTTCGCCTTCCACTGTTTTCCCATCAGCCACTCTCACTGTGATCACATTGCTGGTATTCCCCTTTTTGTCAGTAATGGCAAATAAGTGTTGATGATCTTTCTTCAATATTTCAAACAGCTTCAATCTTTCCTTCACAAAATCTGGTTGATTTGTCACCTGAAAGTCATTAGAATACAAGAAGGTTAACATACGCAGCCCACTTTTTTCTACCCGTTCGACCTGCAGTAAGCCTCACCCCGTTTCCCAAAACCCCCCGGGTTATTTCCAACTCTCCTCCCAGTCACTTCCCACCTTAGGTGTCAGGGTCTGGCTCAAAGCCCACCTCTTCTAACTACCACATCTCCCTCCACCACGTGCTTAATGCTCGTGTACGCACAGCTCCACAGTTCAGTGCCTACCTATATACCACCCCACTTTGTTCTCTCCTTGTCTTTCCTGGTTGTCTGATCTCAAGCAGATTGATCCCTCTGAGGCCAGGTTCTCCTCCTTTGCTCCTGCCAAGGGTTTATGCTCAAAACCTACTCTGGTTTGTTTTCATGATTTCTATGGTAGCTAATTTCCTTAACACAAAAGAAAAGTTTTGGTACCTCAGCTTAAATAAATGCAGAAGCACTTAAAGAGAGCCGCGTGGCTAGCTCAGCTCAAAGTTAAGCCGTCTGGTAGCTGAGGCTGGCAAGGTTTTGAATGTACTACTAGTGTCATAATTTAATTCGTAATTATGTTTTAATTAAAAATCTGGGCAATTAACTGTATCAGCATATTTAAATTACAAGGGAGTGTTTTACATTATTTCCATAGCAACAACTTACCTCGCTCTCAGGTCCGCTTTCCTCCTTCTTTTTAGTGTTCTTTTCTTGGGTCTGACTCAAAGGAGGCTGAGAAATAAAGGTAAGTTATAAATAGCTCATACCAATGACAAGAAAGAGGGACACATCTGAAACGTGCAGAGGAGAAGGACATGCCAGCAGTCAGCAAGTATCCCAGGTTGGAGGCTGGGCTTCCCTGACCACCACCTACAACTCAAGATGGGCAAGTCATTTTCTGGGGTTCCATCCTTCCTGTCTGTGCATTTTTACACACTGTTGCTAAATACATTTAAAATATTTTGCTCTCTAAAGTTTTTTCCCCTAAACTTTAAACATAATGTTGCTGGAAAATGGATGTGTCGCTGCCGCGGCACTTTATTTTTTTTTAAAAGGTTTTATTTATTATTTATTCATTCGACAGAGATAGAGACAGCCAGCGAGAGAGGGAACACAAGCAGGGGGAGTGGGAGAGGAAGAAGCAGGCTCATAGCAGAGGAGCCTGATGTGGGGCTAGATCCCACAACGCCGGGATCACGCCCTGAGCCGAAGGCAGACGCTTAACCACTGTGCCACCCAGCGCCCCTGCTGCCGCACTTTAAATGGACTGTTTTAGGAAGATGTTGCCAGTGAACCAGTTACCCTTGGTAAAGAACTCAAGAACATCCCACAGTCTGAGAAAGCATTTAGAACTTCAGAAAATGTATTATGTTACACGAAGATAATTTGTCCTTCAATGGATCAAAATATTAAAACACTCTATTAAATAATAACGCTAAATATACAGATCTCAACAAGTAAACAACAACAAAAAAGCAAAAGCCACCTGTCGTAAATAGCTCAGAACCAGCCATTCTTTAGACTGAGTGCATGAGTTTACCTACGTAGCTGTTGATATTCCTGCTTAAGGGAAGAATAGTGAGTTTTAAACCCTCCAGCATTTTTTTTCAAACAAAGGAAAATGTTATTTCTGCTACTGAAGAAAATGCGTGGCAATTTACTGGAAGAGCTACTGGAAGTGACACCATTAAGTCAGTCCAGCGACTGCTGGATATACAGGGCTCCAAAGGGTGTCCAGGCCCCTCACGGGTTCCCCAGGCCGTAGCAGGTGCACAGAGCAGCGCTCCGCGAGGCTCGCCCCTGCAGCGCGTCGCGGCCGCACCGGTTTCCGGCGGGACCACCGTCACCCGTGCACCGTCGCAGTCCGCGGCGCCGCCCGCCCGGCGCTCTAGGCGGCACCCGCCCGCCTTCCCCGCAGCGACCCCGCAGCCCCGCTACCTGCGCGCCGGCAGCCGCGCGCCCGGCCTCCTCCGGCGCCGCCGCCGCCCGCGCCGTGCCCTCCAGCTTCGCCTGCTGGCTCAACTCCTCGGCGAGGCACAGCCGCAGGCGGTAGAGGCGGTGGCGCAGGTCGCGGTTCTCGGCCCGGAGCTGCGCCACCTCCCGCGTTAGGCACGGCCCCTCGGCCTGGCCGCGGTCGGGCGCGTTCAGCTGCTCGTCCCTCAGGCGCTGGACCTCCGCCCACAGCCAGCGGATGTCCTCCTCCTGCCGCTGCAGGCGCGAAGCCACGGCCTCGGCCGCCATGGCGGCCGGCCCCCCAAGCCACCGACGCCACTCAAGTGGCAGCCGCTGCGGTGGAGACAGCGGCGGCGGCTGGGAGACGGGGACAGCGGCCGGGCTACAGAAACCGCGGGGAGGCGGGGCGTCGAGGAGAGGCGGGGAGACGAGAGGAGGGGCGGGGCTCACGGCAGGGCGGGAACCATCGGAGCAGGCCGGGAGGTGGAGTGACGGGGAGAGGCGGGGCTCGCTGCCGGCTGGGACCATAGAAGCCGCGGGGAGGGGAGGGCGACGAGGAGAGGCGGGGCAACAGAGGGGGGCAGAGCCGGGCATACTGCAGAAATGGGACGATAGGAGACGCGGGGAGGCGGGGCGAGGGGTGGGCGGGGACAGGGGAGGAGGGGCGACTGCAGGGGTGGGGCTAGAGCTGGGCCCGCTGCTCTGGTGCAGCGGTTGGGTACCCTCGAGCGCGGTGGTCAGGGCGTGGAGAGAGGCGTGGGGCCTGAATAGGCTGACCGTACCTTCAGGGCTAGCCATGAATATCACCATGAGTTGGTTGAAACGCGGGTTGTCCAAAATCTTGGGAAGGTTAACATCTTCCTTCCCAGCGTGGCTCTGTCTTTCCTCTCGCGAATTCTAGCAGTCACCATCCTTCCAACTTGCAACTAAGTTCTGAAAAGTGACTATTGAGAGTCCACCATCTTTGGCTTTCATGCCAAAGCTGACCAAATGCAGAGGCTGCTGGGTCAAGGAGCCCAGAAGATCTCTAAGAAAATTTAAAGCTGATGGGCAATTGCTGGCTCCTCGTTCTAGGCAAATGCTCTGTGTACCACATAACTGTGAGCATGAACCTTCCTGTAATAGGAACACATTCTTAGGGCTTAGAATCTGGCAAACGCTGTTTTATGCTCTTTATAAATACTAACTCCTCCAGTACTTATAGCAAAACATACTATTATTATGTCCAGTAAATTAATGGATAAACTAAAGCACAGGCTAAGTGACTTAACCAAGGTCACACAGCCACGGTATGATGGAGCTGAGATTCAAACCCAGATAATCTGAGGCCAGTGTCTATGTGCTTAACACTATGGTGCCTTCCAACATTGGTAAAATTTAATTGAACATGTCATACGATGAGAAAGAGGTAATAAATGCCATCAGAATTCCAAAATGGGAGAGCTTCTTTGGACCGATGAAGTTAACACAGAGAGCAATTGCTCTGGAAAATAAAGGTTGGCAGTTATTAGAAAGGTGGAGAGGCAAATGAATGCCACCCTGGGAGCAGGTCCGCATTCCAGATCCTGAGGGGGGCAACTAATTGGAGTAAGCTAACTGGAATCACAAACAGATGGTGAGCTCATCAAGTTAATTTGGTTATTTCCCCAGGTTCAGAAAGCAGGGTTTGAACAGACATACTGAGCAATTGGCAGACCATAGTGGTTCCCTGACCTATGGACTTAAAGCTATTCTGGTAGGAAAAACCACGTGAAAGCCCCTAGAACCTTCTCAACTGTGGAAAATAGCAAACCAAAAGCAATACCATAGTCCTGGAGGAATTGCAGAGATTACTGTCACCCTCAACGACTTGAAAGATGCAGCATGGTGATTCCCACCACACCTCCATTTACCTCCCGTACTTGGCCTGTCGGGAAGGCAAATGGATGAAGAATTACAGTGGATTGTCATAAATTTAATTAGATGGTGACTCTAGTAGCAGCTGCTCTTCCAGCTGCTCACTGGTGGAGTAAATCAGCATAATCTCTGACACCTTATATATAGCTATTGATCTGGCTAATGCATTTACTTTATACCTATTAGTTAAAGGCCATAAAAGCAGTTTTCATTAAGTTGCCAAGATAAGGAATACTTTCATTGTTTCACCCTAGGACCCTCTAGCTTTATATCATAATCTAGTCCACAAGGACTTTGACTGCTGCTCCATTTCAAAGACATCATGCCAATGTCCTATTGTGGATAATATCCTGCTGATTCTACCTGGTGAGCAGGAAATAGCTGACCTTTAAACAATGCAGGGGTCAGGGACACCTATGCCCTGTGCAGTCCAAAATCTGCATATAACATTTGACTCCCCCAAAACTTAACTATGAATAACAGAAGACTTGAGGTTGACCAGAAGTCTTACCAATAATGTAAAATCAATTAACATGTATTCTGTATGTTATATGTATTATGTGCTATATTCTTACAATAAAGTAAGCTAGAAAAAAGAATGTTATTAAGAAAATCATAAGGAAGAGAAAATACACTTTCAGTACTCTACTGTATTTATAAAAAAAAAAATCACATGTAAGTGGACCCATGCATTTCAAGCCTGTGTTGTTCAAGGGTCAACTATACTATAGTCACCTTGAGAAAGCATGTAAAAGATATTTGGAAGGAAATAAATCCCAAAATTAAAAATTGCAGGAGACTGCCATTCAGTGAAATTTTTAGGGACCCAGTAGGTCAGGGCATCTAGAGATGTCCTTTTCAGAGTGAAAGAAAAGTTGCTGAATCTTGACTTGTCTCACTAAGAGACACAATGCCTAGGGGGCCTCTTTGGATTTTGGAGACAACATATACCTCATTTGAACACGTATGTTACTCTGACCCAATTACTGTGTAACTCAAAAGACTGTAGTTTTGAGTAGGAGTGAGAGCAGAAGGTTCTAGATAGGTCAAGCTGCTGTGCAAACTACTTTTACCCATGGGCCACAATGATTCAACAGATTCAATGGTGCCTGCAGTGTCCGTTATAGGTAAGAGTAGTGTATGTAACCTTTGACGGAACTTATAAGGGAATCACAGCATAGTTCTTTAGGACTGGGGGAAAAAGATGTCATTTTTTATTTCTGAGAAGCAGCTTCTGGTTTGCTCCTGGGCCACAGTGGAGACTGATCTCTTAATCATGGGCCATCAAGTTACCAAGCTACCTAAGTTGTCCATCATGAGCTGCCTGTTGTCTGACCCACCAAGCCCTAAGTTTAGGCATGTATAGTAACACTCCATAATCAAATAAAGAGGTATGCATAAGGTCAGGCTCAAACATATTCTAAAGGAACAAGTTAGTTGCACAATCACCCACATGACCACAGTTCCATGGCCTCCTGGGAAATTCTGTATCACCAGTTCACAAAGGAAAAAAAAATTAAACCTGATTTATATGTCTGCACTCTTACGGAGTAGAAGCCTTTTCAAGTTGACTCCTGAGACATTCCATTGCTGCCTTGCTTTCTGGTAAGATAAAATATTCTAGACTCATCTGTACACGTGGTATTTGTCATGTCTCCAAGGTGTCATATTTAGTTGCTTTTAGTGGGAATTGATATTTAGTTTGCACAGTCTGGGTACTGGCAATGATCCTTATTTCTAGGACTCATCTGTATTTAGCGTTGCAGATAAAATATACGATGCACAGTTAAATTTGAATTTCAGATAGATAAGTAATTGGGGGTGTAAGTATGCCCCATGCAATATTTGGAACATATTTATACTAAAGAAGCAAGCCAAAAAACATTAAGTGAGACAAAGGATACTTTATAATGTAAAAAAGTCACATTCTGCAATGACAATATAGCAATTATAAATATCTATGAGCCAAACTACACAGCACTCACCTATATAAAATATAAACTGGAGGAAATGCAAGAAGAAGGAGATCAAACACACTAATAATAGAAAAATTTTACACATTACTCTATTCAAGACAGGTTGAGTATACACACACAAATGTAAGAGTGTAAAAGACCCCCCAAAATATAATAAAAAGGTTAACATATATACCAAAAACTACTTAAGCACACACAGATTCTTCACAAAAATTAATCATGTACCAGGAGCTAAAGAAAATCTCAGTAGCTTCAATAAACTAGAAATATACATGCAACATTCTTGGATCCCAATGTAATACAATTGGAAATTAGAAATGAAACAGCTTTTTAAAAAGCCCTTACACATGGAAATTAAATGATCTCTATTTTTTTAAAAGATTTTATTTATTTATCTGACAGAGAAAGACAGACAGCGAAAGAGGGAACACAAGCAGGGGGAGTGGGAGAGGGAGAAGCAGGCTCCCAGCGGAGCAGGGAGCCCGATGCAGGGCTCGATCCCAGGACGCTGGGATCATGACCTGAGCTGAAGGCAGACGCTTAACGACTGAGCCACCCAGGTGCCCTTAAATGATCTCTATTAAACAACTCTTCAGTGAAAGAAGAAAAACAAAGAAATCATAGAATTTCTTTAAAATGATGATAATGAAAATACACATAAGAATCTATGGGATACATTTAAAGCAGCGATGAAAGAAAAATTCATAACCCTAATACCTGTGTCAATAAAAACAAAACAATGAAGGGGCACATGGGTGGCACAGTCCGTTAAGCCGCTGACTTGAGGTTTTGGTTCAGGTTGTGATCTCTGGGTCCTGAGATTGAGCCCCGAGTCCGGCTCTCCACACACAGAGTGGAATCTGCTTAAGACTCTCTCTCCCTCTCCCTCTGCCCCCTGCCTGCGTGTTCTCTCTCTCAAATAAATAAATAAACCTTAAAAAAAAGAAAGGAAATAAATTAAATTCTCAATTCAAAACCTAAAAAAGATGATGACAAAATAAAGGAAAGCAGGAAATACATGAAATAATAAAGAAAAAAGAAGAAATTCATGAGATAGAGAACAGAAAACCTTTCATTCAGATTAGCAAAGCAAAATCCCGACCCTGAAAATAAACAAAATGGACAAGCCACCCACTTCCACACATAAAAGGGAAAAAAGCATGAGTATGCCAGATAACAAAGGATACAGAGAAAATAGCTATTGATACATAAGGAATTTAATAGATTATGACACTACTTTCTATACTTCTACAAATAAACTTGCAAAACAGAAGGAAATGGATAATTTCTTAAGCAAATAAAGTTTACCCCAGCAGATATGGAAACCTTAGATATATCAGTTTCCATTAAAGAAGTAAAGTTATATCAAAGAACTACCCCACAAGAGGCATCAGGCCCAGATGATTTTGGGGGGAATTCAATCAAACCATTAAAGATCAGAGAGTCTCAGTGCTAATAAATTGTCCAAAAGCATGGAAAATAAAGAAAAACATTTAAACTGTTTTTTTTATGAAACAAGTTTAACATTGACACCTAAACCTGATAAAGATAGCACTAAAAAAGAAAATTAATCAACATCACTTATGCATGCTGATGCAAAAATCTTAAACACAATGTTAATGAAAATGAACAGGGTTCCACACTATATAAAGAAAGCAGTATGTCATCATCATTGACATCAAGTGGGGTTTAGGCCAGGAATACAGCAATGATTTGATATTGGAAAATATATTAGTATTATTCATCATATTAGCCTAAAAAGAAAAACCATATCATTACTCTATAGATGCTGGAAAGGCTTTTGACAGAATGCAGCACGCATTCCTAATAAACGCTTGTGAAAAAAGCAAAAATGAGTGTATATTTTTTAACATGAATGTATATACTCCAATCATAAAACCACGGTTTTACTTAACGTCTATATTAAGTGGGTATTTGCCCCAAAGTCACAAATCAGACACAGATACCCATTCACTCCACTATCCTTTAATATTGCTGTGGAGGTACAAGTAAATGAAATCTGGCTAAGAAAACAATAGAAGAATAAGGGAGAGAGAAAATAAATTATCTCTATTCCAGATGACATGGTAGTATACCTTGAAAATTCTAAAAAATCAATGATAAAACCAACACAAATTAGAAAAGAATTTATCCAGATAAAAGGGTATGAAACTGGGTGCTTGGATGACTCAGTCAGTTAAGCGCCAGACTCTTGATTTCAGCTCGCATCATGACCTCAGGGTCGTGAGATCGAGCCTTGCATCAGGCATGAACCTGCTTAAGATCCTCTCTCTCTGCCCTCCTACACCCACCCCCTGTTGAAAGGCTCTTTCTCTTTCTCTCAAAAAAAAAAAAGTATAAACCTAATGTGCAAAAATCAATAATATTTACACACATAAGCAATATCCAGTCAGAAGGTACAATGAATAGGAGAATCTCATTTGTGGTAAGAGCAATAAAGAGAAAATATTAGAAACAAGGCAGCAAGGAATACAGGCATATCTCAGAGATATTGCAGATTCAGTTCCAGGCTGCTCCAATAGAGAGCATATTCCCATAAAGCGAGTCAAATTTTTTGGTTTCCCAGCACATATAATACTTATGTTTACACAATACTGGAGCCTATTCAGTATGCAATAACATTATGTCTAAAAAACAAGGTACACACCTTAATTTAAAAATACTTTATTTCTGAAAAATGCTAACCATCCTCAGACCTCTCAATGAGTCATCATCTTTTTGCTGGTGGAGGGTCTTGCCTTGACATTGATGGCTGCTGGCTGATCAAGGTGGTGGTCGCTGAAGGTTGGGGTGGCTGTGGCGATTTCTTAAAATAAGACAACGATCAAGTTTGCTGCTTCAATGAACACTTTCTGTCACTTGAACACTTAGAGTTAATAATTAAAATTATTTAGTGGCCTAATTTCAATGTCCTTGTGTCTCATGGCACAGGGAGGCCCGAGGAGAGGGAAAGAGAGGGGGAACAGCCACTTGGCGGAGCAGTGAGAACACACACAGCATTTATCGGTTGCGTTTGCCGTCTCATCTGGCTGCAGTTCATGGTGCCCTCAAACGATTACAATAGTAACATCAGAAATCACTGATCACAGATCAGCATAACAAATATTATAATAATAATGAAAATGCGGGAGGGGCACCTGGGTGGCTGAGTGGGTTAAGCGTCTGCCTTTGGCTCAGGTCGTGATCTCAGGGTCCTGGAACCGAGTCCCGCATCAGGATCCCTTGTTCAGTGGAGAGCCTGTTTCTCCCTCTCCCTCTGCCTGCTGTTCCCCTGCTTATGCTCTTTCTCTCTCTGCCAAATAAATAAATAAAACCTTTTTTTAAAAGCAAATTGCAATAAACAAGGTATGCCTGTACTCAAAACTTATCTGAAGAAAACCCTAAAACCCTTCTGAAAGTCACAGAAGGAGACTTGAGCTAATGGGAAAACATCCTCATTCTTGGTTAGGCTTTCTCGATATCTTTACATGTCAGCCCACCCTCAGTTTATTTATAAATTTAATGCGACCCCAATAAAAATTCCAGTGGCCATTTTCGGGAAACTAGGAAAGCTGATTCTAACGTTCACATGAAAAAATAAACACAAAAGAGTATCTAGGAAAACAATGAAGAGAAAGAGCTCTAAGAAGAGTGTAGCCCTACTAGATATTAAAACATACTGCAAAGGCTCTAACATGAAGAACATGGAACTGGCGTGTGACTTGACAGATATATCTAAAGAATAGAAAAGAAAGTCCAACAGTAGACCAAACTTCATACAAAAACACTAGTAGATGATCAAGGTGGTATCTCAAGTAACTGGACAAATATGGTTGTTGTAAGAATGGTCTTGGGGGAAGGGGGTCAGAAGGTACAAGCTGCCATTTATAAAATAAATCAGTCATGGGGATGTAATGCACCACATGGGAGCTGTAGTTAATCGTCTTGTATGATTCATATGAAAATTGCTGAGAGAGTAGATCTTAAAAGTTCTCACAAGAAAAAAATGTTGTCACTATGTATGGGGATGGATGTTAACTAAATTTATTGTCGTGATCATTTTGTGAGACCTACAAATACTGAAGCTTTATGCTGTGCACTTGAAACTCATATAATGCAGGTCAATGATACCTCAATAAAAAAAATAATTTAAAAAATAAATTTCAAAATCTCCAATTGGACTCTGGCGGGGTTGGTTAAAAAAAGCTATCGAGGGCACTATTAGATGAACCGGACAAAATTGGAAAAGAATGGTGTATTAAGTAAAATATCTAATGTGATACTAAGTTAATGTGAATTTATGAAGTTGATAATTGTTCCAAAGCTATGTAAGAGAACATCTCCAATCTTAGTAAAAACAAGCTGGTGGTATTCAGAGGTAAAAGGTCACAACAATGTATATAATTTAATGGCCAAATAGTTCAGGGAAAGAAAATTATGGAAAAAGAAATAGCAAGTGACAAAGCAAAGGGTAAAATGTTAGCAGCTTCTGAACCCACCCATCAGATGATATCCCTCCCCTGGGTAAAGCTTTCAGGAGCTTCCTACTGCAAACACAGGAAAATCCAAATTTCTTATCAGGACCTAGCAGGCCAGCAAGACTGAGCTCCTGATGGCCTCTGCGGTATTATCCCATGACCCCCTTCCTACAGCCCTGTCCACTGGTTCACAGGGCCCTCACTGTTTCCCGACGCCGAGATGTTACGCCCCCTGAGCTGCTGCTTGGTGGTATGTTCTTTTCACAGTAATACCTGACTCCTTGTCATCCTGGCAGTTTTAGTGTAAGTGCCTCCTTCTGCTTTTTATTTAAGGTAGCCCTACCCTCATTTCCCCTCATCTTCTTTTTCAGCTATATTGTAATTATTTTATTTGTCTACTTGACTTTTTTTTTTTATAATTCTCTTGCACTCTTCTCCAGGATAGGGATGCTGTCTGTCTTCCACACCATTATTCTATATCACGCATCAGCCCAAAGTGGGCATCCAAATAAAGAAAATCTTAGAGTAAAAATCACCTGGGGCAAAATTTGGAGCCAGTAAAAACTCAGTGGGTGCCAGACGTTGGGGGTGGGGAGCAGCGATGAATGGGTGGATCGTAGGGGATTTTTAGGGCAGTGAAATTGTTCTGTTTGATGTTATAATGATGATGTGTGTCATTATACATTTGTTCAAACCCATGAACTATACAACACCAAGCCTGAGCCCTAGACTGTGGACTGGGGGTGATGATAACGTATCAATGCAGGTTCATAATGTAACAAATGTACCCCTCTGGTGGACTATGTTGACAGTGAGAAGGCTGTGTGTGTGGCGTCAAGGGGGATGAGAACTCTGTACATTCTGTTCAACTTTGCTATGAACCCAAAACTGCTTTAAAAGAAAGTCTTGGAGTGGAGGGGGGTGGGAGGTGGGAGGAATGAGGTGGCTGGGTGATGGACATTGGGGAGGGTATGTGTTGTGGGGAGCGCTGTGTATTGTGTAAGACTGATGAATCACAGAGCTGTACCCCTGAAACAAATAATACATTATATGTTAATAATTAAAAATTAAAAAAAAAGAAAAAGAAAAAGAAATGCCCCGAGAGAACACAACCCACCACAAGATGGCACTCGTTCCCTCCCAAGCTTCAACATGTGGCCCATTGACTTGAATTGCTGGTAGTGAAGCAACAGCTCCGGCGGGTTCTGTCACTGCTGTCCCTGTTCTTCAGGAGGCTCAGAGCGTGATATTGTCCCAGCCCAGCCTCAGGTGTGTACTTTCGGATGTCTTAAAATGTAGAGTTCATTGTTATTCAGGTATTTGAAGCCAATAGATCCAGAGACAACCACTGATGAAAAGATAATTTGCGGGGCGCCCGGGTGGCTCATTTGGGTAAACGTCTGCCTTAGGCTCAGGTCATGATCCCGGGGTCCTGGGAATGAGTCCTGCGTTGGGCTCCCTTGCTCAGCAGGGAGTCCGCTTCTCCCTCTGCCTGCCACTACCCCTGCTTGTCCTCACTCTCTCTTTCTATCAAATAAATAAAATCTTAACAGAAGAAAGAAAAGGTAATTTGTTACAGTTCCCAAGTGGAGGAGGCGGGCCACACCAGGCAGGGCCACACTCAGAAGTACCAGGGTAGCTCAGGAGGTGGAAGGAATGGGAGAAAGATGTGAGAGAGCCTTTATTGTGATTTCTGCAGGAAAATCATGGGCGATTCAGGGGAAGCAGGCTGAGGAGTGGCTAGTTTGCATACTTTCAGGGGGGTTCTGAGACATAGGAGCTGTCCCTAGTCATCGGGCACCTGGCTAGGGGTAATTAGGGCAGGTGGATGGTGGCCAGAAATGTGAGCCTCTGATAAAGGAGGTGCTTGGGGTTAGGGGCTCTGGATTGGGGACCTGCATATAAAAGTCACACATGCACGCTGGCTTCTCAAAGTCACACAAGAGGTCAGAAGCAAAGCCAGGAAAAGTCTTTTCCTGTGGTTACCACAATCAGATCACTCCAAGGGAGTTATGATTTCTGAAAAATAAATCTCCCACCCAGATTCTGTAGAAAAATATCTAATTGCTTCTATAAACCAAACTGAATATCACCATAACGACTGATCTTTTTGTCAATTTCCTAACTGGAAAAATGTAAGAGAACTTTGGACTTCTTTAAATCATTCCTCTTTATCTGCACCTGATCTTAGGGTGACTTTTAGAGAGAAGACGCTATGTTACAGGGAGGAGAAGGACCCCAAAACCGTAATTCATTCACATGTGCAGATGGAGAGAGTATGGGCAAGCAAAGAATTGATCACCTACAGACCCAGCCAGAGACACTCCACGATTACTCCGGGGCCTGGGAGGTTCTGGGCAGGTGGAAACATGAAGGCTGACTTGGAGCAATTGAATTATATCTGTGCGATGAGGCATCACTGGTGTCAGAGGCCTCCCCTGAGCCAGCAATAATCCCCTCTTCTAATCTGTCTTTATTAAGTGGACACCAGGGTCAGATCAGAGGAGAGGGGTCGTTCATAGGATTGAATCATTTAACCAAGTGATCACACAGAAGTGTTTGAATTTCTTAGGAGGAAGGGGACCGTGACACAAAGAAATAGCACTCAGTAGATAGTTGAATAAAACTGGAACAGCGTTAAGCAACCACTGGCTTTTGCTACCTTGCTCTACTGTCTATAGCTTTACTTCAAGGCCAAGTCTAACCCCAAACTGGGGTGGCTGGAAGGGATGAGCGCAGGGTTCCTGAAACCACTTCCAACATGGTGATGAGACCATGCAATTACATGGTGAGTGTGTTACCTTCATAACTAAAACAACCATTTGGGGGAATCAAAGGAGGAAATGATCACCTGGCGCCGAGAGGAAGAATTTCAATGGAACAGGCGGTAGCCAGACTATTCCTTCATCTTTTAAAGTTAACAGCTGCAAGGGGCTAATCAGTGTAGTACAATCCTCTTAGGGCCATGCGGGTCAGCACGCGGGTTTAATCCGAGGCCTTCCCTCTCCCCGCAGATCTATAATAATTCCAGACAGCAGGTGAGTCTGCCTCCAGATGTCCGTGTGGTGTGGACGTTGACAGCAGAGGCCCCCGAGCAGCCAGGCCCAGGAGACATTTCACCAGCTCTATACACGCCAGGATGAGTGAGGGAGGGGCCAGGTCGTGGTTCTATAACTGCGAGTCAACAACACAGAGAGAAAAGAAGAAGAGGCACAGGCAGCTCTCGGAAATACTGATGAGTTACAGAGAGAGGATACTGAAGGAATTCAACGTGAGCCAGGTGCTCCCGCATTTGGTGTACGATGGTGTGTTCTCCTTGAAAGAGTACAGGGAGATCCTCTCCTGGGATTGCTCCTGGAAGAGAGTGGAGTCTTTTTTTCTGAAGCTTTGCTCCAAAGGTCCAAAGGCTTTCTGTGCTTTCTGCTCTCATCTGGAGGAATTCTGTCCTTATCTGCTCACCTGCTTTTTTCTTTATTACCAAGGTAAGAACTTAGTTTGCTCTGGAAAGTAGTGAGCTTAATGATAGTCTAAGCAAAATCTCTGGCACCCCACCTGCACTATGTAACAGTGAGCTTCAACACGGCATTTGGTTAAAAACCCCGATGCTTCTCTCTCAAACCTCATGATACAGAGCTAAATATTTGTGATGCCAAATAAAACCTGATGTAACCCCTAAACAACCTGGGGGATGATTTCAGTGGACTAATAGAAAACTATGCACCCTTCTTGTTTTAATGAGGACTTCGAAGTGCGAGGCAGAAAATAGTAATAAGGTAAGGAAGCTGCACTGAACTTTCATTCTATAGGTGAAGGGACGGAAATGATCATGGTTCCTCCAAATGTTATCATGTGACCTAGCAATTTCCCTCCTAGGTATAAACCCGAGAGAAATGAAAATATATACACACACAAAAACCCATGCAAGAATGTTCATGACAGTGGGGCTCCTGGGTGGCTCTGTCGGTTGAGTATCTGACTTCAGCTCAAGTCATGATCTCCGGGTCCTATGATCAAGCCCCACGTCTGGCTCTGGGCTCAGCAGGGAGTCGGCTTCCCTCTCTCCCTCTCTCCCCCTCACTTGTGCTCTCTCTCTCTTGCTCCACTTCTCTCTCAAATAAATAAATAAAATCTTTTTTAAAGTTTTATCAATTAAAAAAAAAGAATGTTCATAATGGCAATACTTAAAATAGCCCCAAAGTAGAAACAACCCAAATGTCAGTCAACTGATAAGTGGATAAACAGAATGTTGTATATCCCTAAGGAATATTATTCTGCCCTAAAAAGGGATAAAGACCTGGCACATGCTATAATCCAACATGGATGAACCTTGACTACCTTTTGCTAAGATAAAGAAGCCAGTCACAAAAGACCACATAGTAATTCCTTCCATTGAAATGTCCAGAATAGATAATTCCGTAGAGACAGGGAGTAGATGAGTGGTTGCCAGGGGCTGGAATTAGGAGGAATGCACAGTGACTGCTAGGAGGTACAGGGTATTTTTTTAGGGGGGCAATGAAAATGTTGTGAAATTAGTGGTTAAGAGCATCTATGAAAACACTAAAAGCCACCTAACTGTATTATTTTAGAAGGTGAATTCTATGATATGTGCACTATATCTCAATAAAGCTGTTATTTTATTTTATTTTTTCAAGATTGTTTTACATTTATTCATTTGCCAGAGAGAGAGAGAGCACAAGCAAAGGGAGCTGCAGGCAGAGGGAGAGGGAGAAGTAGGCTCCCCACTGAACAGAGAGCCTAATGCGGGGCTCAATCCCAGGACCCCAGGATCATGACCTGAGCCGAAGGCAGATGCTTAACTGACTGAGCCACCCAGGTGCCCCAACACTGTTTTATTTTTAAAAAACTAGCACAGGGATCTTCTTAGCTGTTTCTCTTCTCCTAGCCTTCTGAAGAGAGCCCTGTAATTGCCTCTTTCAATTTCCCTACCTCCTAACTTTGAAAGAGAAGGGACTGTTTCCTGCGAAGAGAGGGTTTGGGTTGGGCCATTGGAAAAGGAACAAAGAGTCGGGGAGGGGAAGGTGAGTGTGGGTGAGAAAAGCAGCACAGAGCCGGACACAAGAGGAGGGTTGGGAGGGCAGCAGGTGTTTGGGGCAGTGCTAGGAGTCATGGGGGCAGAGGAAAAGAAAGGGACCCCTCTCTGTGATGCTGTGGCCTGTGGGGCGGGGTACTCATTCACCTCTTTGAGAATTGCAGGGCAGGATTTGAGCTGTTTTGAAGCAGCATTTGGTTGTTGGTCTGCAACGCTTCCTCAAGACTGAACCATCAGGGTCCCAACTGGACGCATATTACATGTATTTTAAGATTTGTCTTAATGGAAAAACTATCCTTGGTTCTTAAGATAGTTGTTGTGAATCATAGTCTTATTGTAACTTCACCCCTACCACAGCTCCCATAATCTTCAGTAAAATGGCCCATCCGCTGAAAAAGTGTTGGAAGTTGGTGAAAATGAATATTTACACATGGCATTTTATTTATACACTATTTTAGGCTGTCGTGTAATACATTCTTTTTTTTTTTAAGATTTTTTTTTATTTGACAGAGAGAGACACAGCAAGAGAGGGAACACAAGCAGGGAGAGTGGGAGAGGAAGAAGCAGGCTCTGCACTGAGCAGAGAGCCTGACACGGGGCTCAATCCCCCCAGAATCAAGACCTGAGCTGAAGGCAGACGCTTAACGACTGAGCGACCCAGGCGCCCCCCATGTAATACATTCTTATAGCCTGTAATGTAATATGTTTATCAAAGAAGTATTCATCTATGCATTTATTAATTCTGTACAACTTCATAGAATACTATGATAGACAAGATTACTGCACAACTTTATCTTTTATTGCCAAATTCTTTATTTCTATTAAATATCTATCATACATTAAAAAAAAACTGTTGAATATTTTTTTACAGTGTACCTTAAATCTGGTAAGTCAAAAATAGCCTGAATATCTATTGTGGTAATCATTTCACTTTTTAGGTAAGGGACAATTACAGAGTGAGGTTTGTTCCTGGGTTTGCCAGTTAATTTTGCTTCTAAAGAAACAACCTTGGCTGAGAAGAAAGATGGAGAGGGAAGGGAGCAGGTGGCGTTTAGCTGCGTCTTTAATACTTTAATTCTTTAACAGATTCTGAAGTGTATGTGTCAAAATGTTATCACCTGTTAAATCCAGAGTTAGAAACATGGATATCTGCTATATATATATAATTTTTTATACTTTTCTGCATATTTGAAAATATTTATAAGTGAAAATAAAATAGAAATGTATCATTTGAAGAAGACATCACCTGGTTGTGCTGGTGGTTGCACAAATCTATACGAACGATCGAATATTTTGGAACTATACAACAACCACACACTCACACACACACAAACCCACAAAAAAGTGAACGCATGTAAACCCAATACAGTCTGAATCAATCTGTAGTTTAGTATTGCACCAATACCGATTTCCTGGTTTTGATTAACATACTAGGGTTATGTAACATGCTATCTGTGGGGGGAAACTGAGGGAAGGTACATGGGAACTTTCTGTACCACTTTTGCAACTTTATATGAGTCTAAAACTACTTAAAATTTAAAAATTGTAGGGGTGCCCGGCTGGCTCAGTTGGTAAAGCACGTGACTCTTGATCTCGGGGTTGTGAGTTCCGACCCCATGCTAGGTGTAGAGATTACTTAAAAATAAAAATCGTAATTAAAAAAATAAAAATTATAAAAATAGATATCCATACAGAAATATCATTGTCAAAATGTAGCTAGAGAGATTATGTTTAAGATTATTTTTTTAAATAAAATTCTAAAATATTCCAGATCTTTCGCCACTTGCACATCAGATCCATGGGCAGCATTTAGAGTTTGAGATTGACCTTTGTAGGGGATTCCCTGGGTAATAATTCCAGGCTTTTAAGTAAAGGCTTGCTTCCCTCCAGCCTTGGGTGACCCATCTGGGTTCCGTGGGGCTCCTGCTTTGTGGGTGCTCCGGAAGGGGCTGCTTTATGATAAGCTATAATGACATCCACCTTCAGAAGGAAATCCATTTCCTTTCACTGTGAGGGGGTAGGTTCAGCTTGCGTAAGCACCAAGGAGGGCTTGCAGCTCTTACAATACAAAAAGAGCCAGCTGCCGTCATTAGAAATACATCCTATTAAATCAATGTATCCCAGAATGACCAAGCTGGACAGGCTCCAAATTAGCAGTTATGCTTTAGAGCGCTCTGTAGAAGGCAAAATGATCACGGGGCCCAGAAGCACCATAATGTTTCAACTTTATGTCCACATTTTAATACTGTCCATGGACAATATGGGTTGTTACAACAGGTTACTTGTGCCTTCAGGGATGAAAAGAATGCCCAACATCCCTGATTACAGGGGAGAAGCCACCACACCAAGGCAGGAGACTCATCCTCATGGCAATTCCCACCCCTTAAGGTGGCCACTGCATTTCTCTTGTTCCCACGCTTGTCCCATTGGGAGGAGGCAAGATCTACAGTAGGGCGGACAATTTAAGTGTGTAGCATACAGAGAGACCTCAGGGAGAGCCATGCCGATGCCGTCCTTTCCCATAGCCTGTCTCTTGGGATGAGCCTTTCCACCACAATGTGATTCAATGTGACAGCATAGATCTTGGCATGTCTGTACCTCACAGGTTCAGGACCTGTCACTGGGCACACATGGATGGGAGGATGGTGGCTGCCTTCCAGAAGCTCAAGGAGGAAAGGGACATGACAGAAGGGAGTGTACGTGAGGGTGAGGGGCAGTGCAGGGCAGGGGTGGGCCAAGAGGTTGATGGAATGGACTTGAATGATAAAGCGTCCCCCAGAAGGTTTTAACTGAGGTGCCATCAGCACTTTGCTAGGGAACACCACCCCTTGTGACTATCACAAGGTGGGGTGAAGAGGCTCATGTGTCTCAGAGGTTTAGAATCAGGTGTGTGGAGAAGGGGCTGCCCCAAACTAAGGCAGATATCATGGTCCATGGTTGAGTCCTGGAGAGGAGAGTTACTGGTGAGGGTGAAAAATCAGTAGGAACTCCCTGGGACTCTGGTTCCCAAACCCAAGAGAAACCAAACCCAAACCCAAACCCAAGGTAGGGAAGTCATTGGCCAGTATACTGTTCAGGAGGAAGCTACATTTGAAACTGATACTGCTTTCTCCTTTTCCTTCTTTCACTCTTTCCATGAAACCCGTTTTTATCTATTACAAAGAAGGGGGGTACTTACTGCAACCCCCATAACCAGAAAAATACCAACGTGCACTTTTGAAAAATGGCCACTCTATTCCTAGCCAAAACAAGCAATTATTTATTTTGAACAACTTGTTATGAACCATTTTTTTCAATGAACTAATGGGCGTTTGTTTAGAAAAATGTGAAATAAAAACTGAATAAGCATCCTTTTGTAGACAATTTGGAATAGCCAAATCCCCAGCAACATATAACTTTAGGGAAGAAAGGAAAGGCAGCAAGAAGTAGGTGAGCTTCTTGCCAGAACTGTGATACCTCTTCATGTTATAATGCAGAACAAACCCACAGGATCTTACAAGATACATCCACTGCAGACGAAAAAGCAAGGGTTGGAACTCAGCCCACGCCCAGCAATGCCCTTGAGACTGAAGATCAAGAGCAAGGTCTTCAATTACTTAACAAGTATGTTAATATTCTCTGTGTGCTTGCAACCTTTAAAAAGTCCTATCTGTTTGCTTTTTGTTTTCTTCCTCCCCTTCTCTTTCTACTGTGTCCCCTGGCCACTTACAAATTGTTTTGCTGATGCCTATATTTTCTGGGACATGCCCAGACCATTGTGTGACTTCTTGGCTTGCTCTGCCATATATAAAGAAGGGTACTTGAAAAGCACCATCTTCTTTCTGGCAGTTGATGTGATGCTGTTCCAGTGTGCACCTGACTGTTCTAACTTTTTTTCTTTGTCGGAGTCCTAAACAGGCTGATGTTGTTCATTTCTCAGCGTCCCAGATGATTACGCTTTTCAGAAGTGGTGTATAAACACAATGGAATATTACTCAGCCGTCAAAAAGAATGCAATCTTGCCATTTGCAATGAGGTGGATGAAGCTGGAGGGTATTATGCTAAACAAAATAAGTCAGTCAGAGAAAGACAAATACTCTATGATTTCACTCGAATGTGAAATTTAAGACACCAAACAGATGAACATAGGAGAAGGAAGAGGAAAAAAAGGAAGGCAAACCGTAAGAAACTCTTAACTACAGAGAACAAACTGGGGGTTGCTGGAGGGGAGGTAGGTGGGGGATGGGCTAAATGCGTGATGGGGATTAAGGAGGGTACCTGATGTAATGAGCATTGGGTGTTGTATGTAGGTGATGAATCACTCAATTCTACTCCTGAAGCCAATACTGCACTGTATATTAACTAACTAGAATTTAAATAAAAACTTGAAACAAAAAAATTTATGCACTTCAGTAGTAAAATTCTAAAATCTGAGAATTGTTTAGTGGTCCTCTAAAATCTATGCTCATGCTTCTCTCCCCCAAAACACCTGCAGACTCAACTCATCGTGGGATTCTCTGGGGTCGCTCAAAATGAGTTACCTTCCTCTGCATTTCTGGCTCACAAATTATGTATTTTATGGACTAGAATAAAACTTGAACTGTGGTAAGCCTTTATGGCCGTTTCTTGCATGTACAGACCCTCTGATCGGAAGGACTTGAATAAACCAAGATCTCAAATGAGCCATGGAAATTGTTCCTACTCCATTTAATGTCCTTCCCCCATCCAAAGGCGTGAAAAATGTAAACCATCAGTTTTCTTTGATTTTTTAATGGCTTGCTTATAAATATCTAAGTTATGGTAATTAGTAAGTATTGTAGAAAAGTGCACAAGCCAATATTTACTGTGTTTAATTAGAATATATAATTGATTTTCCATTCATCAGACTTATTAACTCAAATATGTACTTGGGGCCCCATTATCACTGTCTATACACATCCTGCTTTCTGTCCCTTTTCTGGCTGCATGGAGAACTATGTAGTCTTGGGGCAAAGCTCCCAGAGGTCCCTTTGACTGACCTGGGTGGTCTTGGGTTCCCTGTAATAGTGGCCTCTCCTGCAGGCTCCTCCTGGCTCTCTCTGGCTGGGGTGGGGTTGGTGGTCCTGGAGTGATTCCCCTACATGGAGAGCATGACCTCCTGCCTGCCCTGCTCAGGAGGCTGAGGCTTGGCCCCCATTGATCACAGCCCTTCCTAGTGTAGGACTCTGCATTACCTAGGGTAGGTATGACTGGCATTTGTTAAAGAGTGATTTTCCCCTTCTAGTTTTTGTTTTTGATAAGAAGATAGGTAGATAGATAGATGGATGGATAGATAGATAGATAGATAGATAGATAGACAGACAGGCAGACAGACACATATATGCAGAAAGAGAGAGAGAAAGTTATTTTAAGGAATTAACTCATGCAATAGTTTGGGCTGGCAAGCCCAAAATTCACAGGGCAAGCCCCACCAGGGTGGAAATTCAAATAAGAGTTAATGTTGCAGTCTTGAGTCGGATTCCACAGGGCAGCAAGCTGGAAACTCTGGCAGGTTTCTTTTCTTTCTTTCTTTCTTTCTTTCTTTCTTTCTTTCTTTCTTTCTTTCTTTCTTTCTAAGATTTTATTTATTTATTTGAGAGAGAGAGCGAGCATGAGTGGGGGTGTGTGTGCAAAAAGGGGCAGAGGGAGAGGGAGAAGCAGGCTCCCCACTGAGCAGGGAGCCCCACGCAAGGTTCCATCCATGGAACCCCGGGGATCACAACCTGAGCAGAAGGCAGATGCTTAACTGACTGAACCGCCCAGGCGCCCTACTGGCAGGTTTCTATGTTGCAGTCTTGAGCAGAATTCCTTCTGTTTTTAGAAACCCCAGTCTTTACTCTAAGGACTTTAAGGGATTGGGTGCGGCCCACCCACATTTTGGAGCATAATCGGCTTTACTCCATGTCTCCTGGCTTGGATGTTAATCTCATCCTCAAATACCTGCACGGCAACACCTAGAGCACCTTGTTTGAGCAGACAAGTGGGCACCGTGGCCCAGCCAAGTTCACAGATACAAACAAGCATCACAGGTGTTTCATCGACTTGGGCAAGCGGTTATCCTCTATCCCTGCATTTCTTTTGTGGAAAATGAGAATAATGGATAGTTGCTGTGGGGATTAAATGCACAAAAACATGTCAAGCAGCCTCCCCTGACCTATTCTTCCTTTTCTGTGCCCCAGACTACTCTGTGCTTGGCATATAGTTGGCCCCCAAGGCCTGCTAAGCTGGTCTGCTTAGGAAGGACTGCTGAGCAGTCTGCACACTGAATTTCCTGGCTTGGCTCCTCTATACAATTAACTGCCAGGTTACCAGCACTTTGTCTGCGCAACTAGTCCCTGCACACGGGACCTGCTAACTAAGCTCGTCCCACCACTTTTGTTCCGGTTTCTCTAGGTCTGGCCCCACACCAGCCCCAGGGACACCTGCGGCTGCATTAATAAGGGTGGCAGACCGTCCTGGATTTTGACTTTCTGTCTCCTGTGCAAACGCAGTATCTGGATTATTATTTCTTGGCCCTTCCTACCTTTCCCCAAGTCCTAGACCCTCCTTTCCTCTCTCCCTTTCCTTGTTCAGCCCCTATCTAGGGATCATGTAAGGACAGAAAGAATAGTTCTCAGATCGTAACTCTGTTAGATACCAAGAGAGTGGGAAGTCTGGGCTCCCAAGTAGCTCCCCTGCTGTAGTTGGTTTTCTTTGCGTTTTTAAGGCATTTGGTTTTCCTGATCCCTGGGGAGAGCTTCCCAAGGTCCACATCTGCCACCATCTTTCTTCCAGATTCTACACAGGGGGTGAGACGCACCCTGAAGTGGTCTAAGAGTAGAGAGCCGTCTCCCCTCGCCTCCTGCCCCCAGCCTCAGGCCCTCCTGAGTGTAAGACTGGGCTAGTGTTATTCCTGCACTCCATTTCCCAAGGAAAACTTGCAGCCAACCGCACCCATGTCCGTGGATTGGGCTTTCCCTGCATGGCAACGACCTACACTCTCACCAGCTTCCCCAACCCGTTCTTCCCTCACAGCTCATGCTTCTCTTCTGACTACACTGGCCTTTTCTCGCCTGAAATCCTAGACAGGATACCCACAACTCTGCTGGAGAACATGTGGCGAACCTTCCATGCAGGGGCCATCACTGGACATGGTATCCGTGTCGGTGTTTCCTTACATTTCCACTCCGTCTGGCTCACTGTCTATTGCCAACAATTTCTGCATACTTCCCTGTATACTCCCAGCTGTGCCATGCCATACTGCCTTATGTGTTGGATGCATTCTGGAACAATAGTTAAGTCTGTTAGGTTAACCTGCAGGGTGCATGATGTAAGCCCACTTTTGTTCATAAAAACAACCTGTGACATGTAGATTGTTCCACACCTGTGAAACATTGGCCTAAAATTATAATTAATCATCCCATACTCATGTTGAAATGTAGGCCTGCGGAAAATGTACCTCATTAGGTTATTTTATCACACCAGGAACAACAGTACGGTATTATTAAGCACCAATATGGTCAGCTCTTAAACTTGCCTCTTGAGGAGAGCATTAATACAGATAATAGCAAAAATAATTTATATTTAGGTTCTCTGAGTTAATGAATAGGGTAGAGATGCACCATGCGGTTTTACCAGGAGGTGAGAAAAGTTTCTTTCCTGAATGGGTTTTGCCACACTCACATCAAAACCCGCTTTGATTCCCCCAACTGTTAGAAGACATTTCCATGGCACAGCTGTTCACTGCTGTCATTGTGAAAGTCCTGCTCTGTGCCCCGTGGGATCCCATGCTTTCCCCTCAACCTCACACTCGTCAGTGGAGGACAAGGCAGAATGGAATAAGACCTCTTCCATGTGACAGGCTGAAATGAAGGCCCTCGAAGTGGATCATGCCCACTCAGCCTTGAGAGCTGATTTCAGAAAAATGATGGTGTGTGCTTTGTAGTTTTCATCTCTCCACTCCAGGAAGGGCTGGGGAGGGAAACAGCTGGGACACAGGAGACATTTGCTTTTGCTCATTTTCCTGCTCATTCAGCTGTTAATAAAAGGACGTTACTTGCTCACGGAAGCATAAATTGAAGAAAAATAAAACAGTGGAGAGGGAAGTCATGATTTATTTGAAACTTCATCTGGGGAGAACCTCAACTTTTAAGAGCAGAGGATAAATTGGAGAAGCTTCTGTCCCTACCCACACACGACGTTGAGAATTCACCAAGGCAACCATATCCAGGACCTATGATCGGCCAATGAGAAGCCAGCAGCATCGGTCCTGAGGACTGGCAGGCAGGTGGCAGCTGGAAACACAGGCATCCCGCTCCACGAAGACAAGGCTATAGGATGCAGGGAGAAGTCAAGCCAATGTTGTATTTCTATTTACACACATGAAATGCATCGGAAAAGGAACGATGTTGGACAATTGTAAAGAAATACCGGTCTTGTATTAATACCTAAAATTTTTCACTAGTGGAGAATGACCCTTCCTCAGCTGTCTGTTTAAAATTCTCAATGGGTCCAGTGCTTCTACAGAGTGTGGAGAACGTTCTCGTCACATTCATGACCCTCAGAGTTCACAAGCAGTTTCCACATGTTATCTTAAGTCACCTCTGAGGCATCACACAGTGTGATGACCCCCAAGTCACAGGTGTAGAAACTGAGGCACAGCCATGGGTTCTGTGCCCTTTCTGGAGCCCTGCAGCCTCCAAGGACTTGGTGTTCCTCATTCACAGACACAAACCTAAGGATGTGGCCAGTCCGGTTCTTAACACCCTTGGATGGAAAGAAACGTAGGTCTTCTGCCCACCCTTGCCCACCAAGCCTCCGCTGTGGAATGGAGAGGGCTGAACCTCTGTCAGCCTGACTCCGCCCACAGAGACACGGTCATCTTGCTGACAGTGCGGGTGGGATCCAGGCTCTTCAGTTAGCCAAACCCTTGGGAATCTTGGTGTAAATTTCCCCCTGCATCCTCCACGGAACACAGACTGGGCAAACAGGATGGGATTCTCCCCTGTTTCCATATACCTTTGCGCTGGCCCTTAACTTCATGCTTATCAGAAGAGATTGGATATTTCCATGTGTCACCCTTTTCCCACAGCCAGCCCCCTCTCCCCCCCACACACAGAAAGAAGCTTTTCAGTCCCCCTTGTCATTCTCAGAGCCCAGCACAACTTGGGACGGAGCTTGTTGGTGGGAGGACCCGCTCTGCAGCCCAGTCCCTATCCTGGTCCAGGTCTCCAGGTGCCCAGCTTGGCTTCCTGGCCACGTTTTCCTGCTGGAGCCTACTCTGTACCCCAGACCCTACCGCCCTTGTTAAGGATGCCTGGGAGAATGGTTCTCATCTTTTGGCCTTTGATTGGCACTTCCCTTGGCTCCCATAATGCATGTTTTCCTGGGTCTCTCCTGCTCACCTGCACCACCGTCTGGGCTCCTCTGCTGGGTCCTGCATCCTGGTGGCTTTTTCAGGGCCCAAGCCTGGGTATGGCCCTCTGTCCACCACCCTCATCCCCCCCCCCCCCCCGCCACCCCCCCCCCCCCCCCCCCCCCCCCCCCCCCCCCACTGCCATTACTCCAAAATTTGCATCTCCTCCCTAAAGCCCAGATCCTCCAATTCACTGCCTACTGGCTGGAGGCCGACGGCAATCTAGCAGGCAAGTCAATTAGGGTGTATAGAACCACCTGGCAACTAGCCCCTCCAAGCCCTCGACTTGGTCAGGTGTCAGCAAATGGCAATTCCGTCACAAACCGTAGGTCACACCCTCCTCTCTTCCCTTACCTTCACCCTACATCCCACATCCCAGCCATCCTGTCACTTCCACCTTCAAACTGGCTCCAAGATCTGACCCATCCTCGGCACACAGCCCGCACCGAGTCGCAGCCATGCCTCAGCTGGATGGCTGTAGGAGCTCCCTCACTGGCCCCTGCTCTGTCCTTGACCCACAATCCATGATGACGCCACAAAGAGAGAGATTTTGAACACGGGAATCGGCCACTTCACTGCTTACAGCCCTCCAGAGGCCTCCACCGTCAGACTGTGATAACCCCATACTCCTTCAAATGGCCTGGTGGACCCTGGCCCTGGATCCTGGATGCTCCCCCCACCCCCTTCCTCCACTGCCATGGGCACATCAGCCTTTTGCTGGTTCTCCTTCCTGGCCTGGGACTGTTCGGTTCACTGCTATGTCCCTGGTCCCGAGAGCAGTGCCTGGAACATAGTAGGTGCTCAATAAATATTTGTTAAATGAATACAAATTGGACAGAGGTTTAATAAAATGCACCAAAATACCAATTTCCCCATTCCTCATAGAGATCAGAGTTAGCCAAGTAGGGCAGAGGACCAAAACCAACCTACAGCCTGTTTTTGTGAATAAAATTTGATTAGGACACAGCCGCATCTATTCATTTACGTATAGCTTGTGATTGCTTTTGTGTTAGCCGCCAAAGTTAGGCAGTTGTGACAGAGACTGTATGGGCCCCCAAAGGCTAAAGTATTTACTATCCGGCCCTGCACAGAAACTGATAAAGCTGATACTTCCTACCTATTCTTTTGGTTGAAAAAGTAATAATAATAAAAAATAATGAACGCTCTCAAAATTATTACATAGTTAATCCATCAATGTGTATTTATTGAGAAAAAGCAAACTGCAGGGATGTGTGGGGTAGGAAGTGAAAACCCCGTTCACCCAGCCCTGGTCCCGGTCCTTCCCAGGAGGAAGCCTGCTAGGATCTGGATTCCTTCTAGATCACTTGTATGCATGCACGTGCAAACCTCTATACCTCTCAAATGCAAATGAGTTTTGATATTAGGACTTTGCTAGACCTCTAGAATGAGAAGGGAAACATTCCATCTGTTCCTGTGCTCTGAAACAGTTTGAATAATAAGAACCACGTGTTTTTTGCAAGGTCACAGGAATTCCCCCCAAACACTGCCTGAATCTGGAGGCTGTTTTAGGACCAGACCTCTGACTACCTTTGACTATCTTTGCAATTTTTTTCAATGGAACTATCCAGGATTTAGATCTTCCAACCCTGTAGTTTATTTTAGTAATTTATACATTCCTAAAAAATACTCACTTCACTCAGATTTTCAAATTTATGAAGTCGATTACAATTTTGAAAGTCTCTCCTCCCTTAGTAGTGATTTTTCTCTCTCTCTTTTTTTTTTTTTTTTGGATCAAGGCTGCTAATGGTTTGCCATTGTATTGGTTATTAGTATTCATTATTTTCAAAGAACTTGATTATGGTCTTATCATTCATTGTTTGCCCTGTTTCATGAATGTCTGCTTCTTTTATCTGTTAAATTTTCTTTTTTCTTTTTTTTTTTCTTTTTTCATTCTGAGTCATTTGCTAGCTTTTGGAGTTGATTTCCTTCCCCTTGTCTTCTCTGTACTTCACCACACAGTCTCCGTTGTCCAAGTAGAAAGTGCAGGTGGTGCCAAGCCTGAGTTTCTGCTTTACCCAAGAGTAACAGAATGCCACTCAGTATTGCTTTAATCTCCAAGGACATGCATCCTTTTCTTCTTTTTTTTGATTGGAGTATTCTTTTCTCCGTTCTTTCTTTCTTTTTTTTAAGTTTTTATTTAAATTCCAATTAGTTAACATACAGTGTATGTTTCCAGTACAATTTAGTGATTCAACACTTCCATATATTCTGTGTTATTTCTAATCTCTGGTTTTACTGCATTGTCATTAGAAAATTAGCCTGAATGTCTTCTGCTTTTTGAAGTTTATTGAGACTTTTTGGTTTAAAACTATATCGATTTTTGCAGATATTCCATGTGTGCTTACAAAGAGTGTGTATTCTCTCCTGGGTTCAAAATCCTATATGTTACTATTGAATCAAGCTTGTGATTTCAATATTTAAAACCCTATGTCAGGGGAGCGTGGGTGGCTCAGTTGGTTAAGTGTCTGCCTTTGGCTCAGGTCATGATCTTGGGGTCCTGGGATGGAGTCCTGCCTCAGGCTCTCTGCTCAGCTAGAGTCTGCTTCCCCCTCTTCCTCTGTGCTCTCTCTCTCTCAAATAAATAATAGCATCTTTTTTAAAAAGATAAAAATAAAACCCCAAGGCATTTATTTTTGTCTATTTAATCAGTCATCTTAGAAATTCGTTAAATTCTCTCATTTTGACTCAATTCATTTTTCTTTATATATTTTAATTCCATATTGTTTTATTCCATGTTGTTCAGGCATAAAGGCTCATTGCCTCATTGTTTTCATAGTTTTTCTTATTATTTATAAAATGTGTCCTATTTAATATGTTTTGGTTTAGAATTCTATCTTTCTGATTTCACTGTTTCTTGTCTTTTGTTGTTTTTGGAAGCGTGCAACTACCCTTGTCATTGTCATTTTTGAAGATTTCTGCATGGTTTTATTTTAGACATATCTTCGAACATGGAATATGGTAGCACGTTTATGTTTAACCTACCTGTGGTCTATTAATATTAATAATGATAGACACTTAGCTAAGCAGAGCTGAGTCTTACTCCGTTCGGGCACTTTTTGAGCACTTTACCTGTTATTTTACATAATGCTCAGACCTACCCCAGGCAGTGGCTTCTCTGATTGTTCCCTGTCCACAGCCGAAAAAACTGAGGAATTGAGCCATGATGTGACTTACCTAAGATGAGAGAGCGAATAAAGGATTGGGCAGGATTTGAACCCAGGGACTGAGTTGAGCCACTCCACGTGAATGGCGTTCATCATACTTGCCTTTGGTTTTATCCTGGACATCTTGTAGTGCACTGCATTCTGAGAGAATTCTTCTGCTGAGGCTTTCAGCTCCCGCTTAGACCTTGAGTCAGGCCCATTATGGATGAGCACATCTGCTCAATTTTTCACTTAAAATCTCATTTCTAATTTTCCAGAACTGATAACTTTTTGGATGTGGCAACTTGTTGATTTTTAGTAGGCCATGTGACTAGACAGGCTGACATTAAGGTTCCGAGAGTCGCTTGACTTCTTAGTGAGGGTTCTCTTTGTTCCTCAAAGCAACTGACAACTCAGGGCACTGACCCTTTACTTCCACCCCAATATCCAATCTGGACCCCACCTGTAGCACATTTCGTCTTTTATTCTGGAGCAATATTAGAAGATGGATCCCAGAGACAAATTCAAGAACTGCCACCCACCTGATTCCATCTCCTTTATATCTTAGGGAATATTTTTGTGTGTCTTCTGATCTCTTAAAAGCATCCTTCCCAGATTCCCAATGCTACTATGGCCTTTCTTTTTTATGTTTCTTTGGTCATTGCAGTAGGACTTTCAGAGAGAGGAGGGGTCAATTCATGTGTTTGGTGGGTCATCTCCAACTGGAAATCTTTCCATTCTCATCACTCACTAGTTAGAGCCATTGTTATCAGAGACATCAAAAGGGAATTGCTTCCTTTCCCCGCCATTCCTCTGAACTGTATCAGCATAGGAAGCCAAAACCCACATTCTTGTCATATGGTGGACAGGGTCGTGACACTTGCCCACAGTACAGGGCGTGTCCCGGAAACCTCCAAAAGCGATCAGCTTGCAGGTGGGGTCCTTCACACACGTGTGTGAGCTCTGAGCTGACTCAGCTGTGGGTGAGATGCTTGTCACTGAAAGGGTTACATGACCATTGATGCTGAAAGGTAAGCTGCGAGTGCCCAAACTTTTCCCTTCAAATCTTCTCTCTCAATTTTAACTCTTTTTATTTTTTACACAGATATATTCACTTGGTTCAAAATTCAAGGGGTTCAAAGTGATACATGGTGAAAACACTCCCTTCCCCTCACCCGCATCCAGTTCCCTTCCCATGAACAGCCACAATGACCAGATTTTTATACTTTATTCCAGAGATATTTTGTGCATGTAGAAACTATATACATTTTCCTCTTTTAAAAAAGCCCCACACAATTAGTACAGTGTATTGCATACATATTCTGCAACTTGTCTTTTTCACTCAATCAGATTCGTGGGAAATAAATCCATGCCTGTTCTTGAACTTCTTCATTCTTTGTTACAGTTATGGAATATTTTATTGTGTAGCTGTCCCTTGTTTAAGCAATCCCCCATTGGTCCATGTCAGGGAGGAAGACCTTCCTCTGCCCTTCGAGGTCCTTCTAGCTGGACTTAGAATCAAATTGATATGACACAAATTAACAGGAGAAAAATCAAATTTAATAGCGTATGTATGGGGAATCCACATAAACATGGAAATCCTAAAGACAATAAGACAACATGAAAGTTATATGAGCTAAGGAGAGGGATAGAATCCGAGGAAATGTTGGGGAGGAAGGCCATTAGCAGGACAGAGATGTTTTGAAAAACAAAGTTTGCCCTGTGATGCAGGTAAGTTTCTTAAGTAAAGGGGAATCTCTGTCAATAGCTCTTTTCCTGGCACAGGTTCTCCTTCCCGATATAAATCTAGGCAGTTGAGGACCAGGAAGAGAGCTTTACCTCCATCTGCTGGATTTTGATTACTTTGAACTCAAAAGAGTATCCATGCCAAAGTGGCCCATCTTGGGGAAGCCTGCCCTTGGCCCCTACGTTGACACTTAGCTCATCTCTTGTCTCTAAGGTTACAAGCAATGTTGCCGGGCTATACTGATATCCTTTCACATATCTGCAGATAGGGAGAAAGTCCTAAAAGAGGGATTCCTGGGTCAAAGTGTATTTGCAAAGATGTTGTCAGGTTGTGCTCTGTAAGGATTGTCGTAATTTATACACCCACGAGCAATTTATAGCAGTGCTCATTTCCTGTATCCTGAATAATACAGCATTCTCTCAAGCTCTGGGATCTTTGCCAGTATCCGGTAGGTGAAAAATGATGTCCCTTTGTAGTTTCAGCGTGAAATGACTTACTATGAGTGACACTGAGCATCATTTCATCTTCTAAGATCCATGTATGTTTCCTTCTATCTCCATTCATATCATTTGCACATTTTCTGGCTAAGTTATTGGTCCTTTCTCTTGCAGATTTGCAGGGGCATTTTGCGTATTAGGGAAATTAATCTTTAGAAGTGAATTGAGTTGCAAATACTTTCCTAGTTTATTATTGGTCTTCTGGCTTTGCTTATGGGGGGCTGTCACATATAGATTTTTTTCCCTTTACCTTTAGTTGATGGAATCTACCAATATCTTCCCCATAGCTATGAGGGTTTTGTGTCATACCTTGAAAAGGCCTCCCCAGTATTTGGTTCTAAACGATTATCATTATTTCTTCAAATTTTATGGTATCATGTTTTACATTTAATTATTCGATCAACTAGAATTTATCCTGGAGTCATGTGCAAGATCTGAATTTAACTTTTTCTTCAAACTTTTCCTTTCCACATTAACTTTGGAATGAGATGGTTTAGTTTTCCCCTCAAAAAAATAATATGCTGTTGGTCTATTTATAGGGATGACATCACCTTCATAATTAATACACTCTCCACTGCTGGTACTGTTATGACCATGAATCTTCTTTTCCAGGAATACGGATTTCCATTGTTAGAGTTTTCTTTGTGTCCTTCAGGAGTGTTCTAAATTTTTCTTCATATGAATGGTGCAACTAAGAAATGTTTATTCCACTGAGGGCTGCTGCAATTTAAAAAGAAGAAAGAAACCCTGACGTCTTAGATTAGCACAACAATGTTTATGCTCCGCTCTTGTAAAAGCAGGTTGGCAGGTGGTTCTCCACCATGTGATTCAGTCATCCAAGCTCTTTCTATCCTGAGGGGTGTTTTTAAACCGGGGGGGGGGTGGCGGTGGACACACAGAGAGGGAGAGGCACCCAAACTCTCAATTCCCTGGGCCTGGAAGTGATACACTTCTTCCATCACAACTCACTGGCTGAATTCACACACCACCACCTCAGCGCAAAGGATCTAGAAGGGTACTCAGGAGAGAGAGCAGGACAGTGTATGGATACCACTGGGAGTTTCTCTCTCATTCCAGCAAAACTACTAATCAAGCACAAAGAGAAACTAAAGAAGCATTCTGGTCATACGAAAGCTCGGAATAGAACATTTAATTCTGAGGGGCGCCTGGGTGGCTCAGGCGTTAAGCGTCTGCCTTCGGCTCAGGGCGTGATCCCGGAGTCCTGGGATTGAGCCCCACATCAGGCTTTCTGCGCAGTGTGGAGCCTGCTTCTCCCTCTCCCACTCCTCCTGCTTGTGTTCCCTCTCTCGTTGTCTTTCTCTGTGTGTCAAATAAATAAATAAAATCTTTTAAAAAAAAAGAACATTTAATTCTGAGACATCTTCTCTCAGGAAGCTACTAGAGGGGATACTCGGCCAAAACAAAGGCTAAACCAGGGAAGAAGGTAACATAGGTTAAGGAAACAAAGATTTTAACCCAGGACTGAGTCAGAGTATTGCCAGGAAGATGGTGAACATTCCATGAGAGCAGCTGGGCTTTTTAACCGAAAGTGTGTAGCCTAGAGCTATGGCTTTGCCTCTTTGAGGGAAGACCCCAGAAGGAACAGGCAGAGAGGAAGCGAACCAAGAGGAAGAGCAGAGCCAGGGCCAGGCGATGTGGGGGAACAGCCTGTATCCAGCTCTTCCTGAAGCTGTATCTGTTCTTAGAGAATTCAGTCACACAAGCCAACAACTTTCCTTGTGCTGTAGCTAGTTAGGTTCTGATTTTCTGTCACTTGTAACAAAACAGAACAAAACAAAATTCAGACTGAGACCAGAAAAAACAGAAACAGAAGAAATACCCATGTCCTCGAAGAATTTTAAATCTTGTTGGGGAAATTTTATCTAGTATCACCCACTAGGTACTGCCTCTGCTTGTAGACTCTAGTCTATTTTTAGCTAATTGTGTCATATTTTTAGCTAATTTCCTTGGGTCCAGCAGGCCTTAGGAGCTGGGCAGTTTTCAGAAATTAAAACTGCCTTGTCTTGATGTTGCTGTTCTTTTACAAAAGCATTTCCTACTTAAACATTGTAACATTTTTTTTCATTTAAATGAAAATTTTTCTTTTTGTTATCCCAAGGAAATAAACAGAGATGTTTCCAAAGGTTTATTATAGGCAGAAACATTGCGAGAAACTTAAGCGTTCAACATTGTGGAGCTATTTGGGAAAATTGTCATATACCTATACAATGAAAACGAAATGATTTTAAATAATTTCATAAAAAAATATCTTTCTGGCATGGAAAGTTATTTACAATTTATTATTAGGTGAAAGAGGTCAGGTGGCAAACAAGTTTGCTAGTTTTTAAAAATGGGGAAAATAGTTTAGGTTATTTTTTGAGTGTTGAGAGTTTTTTGGTTTTCTGTTTGTTTTTAGAGAGAGAGAGGGTGTGTGCAAGTGGGGTAGGAGGGGCAGAGGAAGAGAGACAGAATCCTAAGCAGGCTCCGTGCTTAGTGCAGAGCCCGACACAGGGCTGGATCTCACAACTCCTAAGCCGAAATCAAGAGTCAGACGCTTAACTGTCTGAGCCACCCAGGTGCCCCTCAAAGGAAGTTTCTTACTTTCTTTCTGATTTCCTGTTTTCTTAATTTTCTGCAATTGATGTGGATTAGTTTTATAATGAGAAAAAGGTATTTATAAGATTGATTGTGAGTTCAAACTAAGGTATTTTGTCAGCATTAAGTGTGAGACTAAGCTGCAGAAATATATACATATATATTCTTAAGATTTTATTCTTTTTCTTAAAGATTTTATTTATTTGACGAGCACGGGGGAGAGAGAAAGAGGGAGAGTACAAGCAGGGAGAGCAGCAGGCAGAGGGAGAAGCAGGGAGCCCGAAGCGGGATTCGATCCCAGGACCCAGGGATCATGACCTGAGCCAAAGACAGATGCTAAACCAACTGAGCCATCCAGGTATCCCTAAGAGTTTATTCTTAAGTAATCTCTACACCCAATGTGGGGCTTGAACTCATGACCCCGAGATCAAGGGTCACATGCTCTCCCAAATGAGCCAGCCAGGAGCCCCTGCAAAACTATTTTTACCTTGATCTTGCTGTTTTTTTTGTTTTGTTTTGTTTTGTTTTTTTTACAAAAGCACTTACTATTTAGATACGGTAACCTTCTCTCATCTTTTCAAGGAAGTTACAACTGAATGTGAGAGAAATTCTCACATTCAATAAAATTTCTCTCACATTCAATAAAACATATCACTATATGGCATAATCGTATCAGCATCATACATATGAAGGTGTTCTTCAAACAATTTTTAATTCAGTAAGCAAAATAGAAAACACATATTATATGAACTTTTTTTTTTAATTTTTTATTATGTTATGTTAGTCACCATGCAGTACATCCTTAGTTTTTGATGCAGTGTTCCATGATTCATTGTTTGCGTATAACACCCAGTGCTCCGTGCAGTACGTGCCCTCCTTACTACCCATCACTGGGCTAACCCAATATTGTATGAATTCTTAAAAATAATTCTGGGCCTAGACATTAACATTGATCCCTCAGGCCCTTTGTTATTTAGATATGATATCTAACAGATTAAATTGTTCAGTTTACTCATGCCAAAGAAATAAATGTTACTTTAATTAAGAAACATGTGAAGTAAGAAAAAATGATAGATTCACACTGAATCTCGTCTGTCTGTGTTTAAATAGAATTAGACCAGAAGTCTGAAAATGGGCTTATAATTACAAATATCGGTAAACCAAGTACAAGTGACTTTTTATATCTGAATTTTTTCCCAAAGTGCCCAAATTACCTCAGTTTTCATGATTTCAGGTCCTCATAAGAGAAAGCGTCCCTTTAAAAAACTTATTTTCTCCACCCTCTATAAATTTCATTAAATAAAGATAACTGTGTTCTAACAATACCTACCCTATCAAAAGTGTTTGTTTTCCGGATCGTATTTACCAGACGAAATGCACAAACTACAGTTGTTCAGAGTAAGAAAAAACAAAGCAAGACTCAGTATTCTATGGTATAACCCCCAAAACAAATTGCTCTAATTATTGTAAAAAAAAAGAAAGAAAGAAAAGTAACCACAGTACTTGTTCAATATCCTAAAACACAATTTATTGAGAATCCGTATTGAACATATCTGAGATCTAGGAACACTTTTTTTTTTAAAGATTTATTTATTTATTTATTTGACAGACAGAGAGAGAGAGAGTGAAAGAGCATGAGCAGGGGCAGTAGCAGAGGGAGAGGGAGAAGCAGACTCCCCACTGAGCAGGGAACCTGATGCGGGACTTGATTGCAGGACCCTGGGATCATGACCTGAGCCAAAAGCAGATACTTAACCAACTGAGCCACCCAGGCGCCCTGCTAGGAGCATTTTTAAGTGTACTTTTTAAACAAATTTTATTTATTTATTTATAATCTCTACTCTCAACATGGGGCTCAAACTCATGACCCCAAGATCAAGAGTCCCGTCCTCTTCCAACTGAGCCAGCCAGGCACCCCAGAACCTCTTTAAATTTAATGTCATGGAATATGAGCTGCTAATTCTTTTTTTACTTTATATTAATTCACTTTATCCTCTTAAACACATTCCGATGATAAAAGATAACCTTTCTCCTTGCACACTTTTACTAGTTTACAGTCACAGATTGTGTAATTGACTATTGACCTGGAGTTGTTAGTTTCAGGCTAAGACAAACTACAAGCCTCATTTAACATAGGGATGGAGCCATATCACCACTAGGTGGCACTATAAAGTAGCCATTAAATCCCACATTGCTTAAACTTGATGTTGACAGGGATTTTTTTCTTCAAGGAGTAAATCACTCTGAAGGCATCTTTGTCATTCCCATTAGCTCTATCTACTCCTCTCCCAACTTTAATTTGTTAAATCACCCATGGTGAAGGAATGACAGCCTTTGATTCATAACAAAATCTCTTACGTAAAAGTTTTTTGGGTTATATAAAATGAGGGCTTCTGAGAAGTGATATTAATTCCCTGTCTTCCTTTACAGTTACCTTCAAGTTCTAAACAATATTGTAAAAGAATGCAAATAATAGTTTTCATAGCCAACTAAGCAGAAAACCCAAAATAGCATTAACAGCAAACAAAACTTCACCGCTCTTCATGATATATGTAGTTGACAAGCTAAAGCTTTTGTTTATTTTCATTGCTAAATCTTGCATGGAAAGAATGTTTCTGTAGATATCTTTATCAGTGTGGTTCAAGCAATCAGGCTCTGGTTAATACCCAATTTAATCAAAGCTGTTCCCGGCAGCTTCTCTGATGGACATTACTAGTGGACTCGGTCCCTCAGGAGAACACAATGGTTTCACTCCAGACAGCATTTGCCAACTTTCCTCCGTGCTGCTGAATGTTTCCATTATTCATTGGAAAAAAAGAATTCTACACAATTTATGCATGAAGGTCATTCTGATGCTGATTTGTAATATGTAGATACAGTTCCCCTCTCATTTGTGGTCAACTGGTAAGAATGATTCCATTCTCAGGGTACCCAGCTGGCTCAGTCCAAGGAGCGTGTGACTCTTGATCTCAGGGTTATGGGTTCGAGCCCCACATTGGGTGTAGAGTTTACTTAAAAATAAAATCTTAAAAAAAAAGAGAGAAAGAATGAATGATTCCATTCTCCAAGGAATCAATTCAGTTCAACTCCCAGTAACCCCATTAGAACCAGTGTTTCCAAATACATACACACACAGAGAACAAATGTTTCCCCTATAACCACCTCAGCACTGGAATGATATGCATGAGGTCAGATAGCAAAAATAATATAGATAGAAATCTGTTAAATAGGAAATAACATTGAATTGGCAAATCCCAAAATTAAGTAACTAAAAAAGTTATGTTTGTGTTTATACTCATTTTTAAATTTCCTTCATGAAAGAACACATCCCAACAACAATCTTTTAGTTCAGTACCTTGAGAAAAAATTCTCGGCATACTTATAAATATAAAAATAGGTCTTATTCCATTTGGGTTGTTATAACAAAATACCACAGACTGGGTGGCTTATAACAATAAACATTTATTTCTCACAGTCCTGGAGGCTAAGTCCACAGATTCGATGTCTGGTGAAGGCTTCCTGGTTCACAGACAGCCATCTTCCCTCTGTCTCTTCACATGGCAGAAGGAGCTCTCTGGTTCTCTTTTATAAGGATACTAATCCCGTTTATAAGGGTTCCACCAACCCTCATGATCTAATCACCTCCCAAAGGCCCCACTTCCAAATACCCTCACATGGGGAGTTAGGATTTCCACATATGAATTTGGAGAGGACACAAACATTGAGACCATAAGACTATATATATGGGGAGATGTATGAGAGAGATAAAGAATACAGCCAATTTTTATTAAGAAAATAGTCCATTATTTCTAAATAAGAATCTGACAATTGTCTACTGAGCACCATAGACCTAGTGTTGTGAGGAATGCAAAGAAGTAAAGGATGGATCCCACCCTCAAACACATATCCACATATTCTCATTGAAAAAACCAAAGCATGAATTTGAAAGAGTTTAAAACAGTACAAAGCCCTATATAACTAGATAGCAGACTGAAAGTCAGCCATGTTGAGGGGTCGGAGAAAAGAAAGTCTTCTCGAACCAGGACAGAGAGAGATGACTTCCTGGAAGGGAAGGGACTTAAGCAGTTCATATGCTTCAAAAAATGTCTTGTGAGGTTCATCCATTCAATAAATATTTCTTAAAGTAAAGCATTCTGGTTTAGGAACTGGTGGGAGCACAGGGCTCATGATGAGGAATAGAATGGGCAAGCAGGTTGGCATCAGCGTATGGCAGACAGTTCTTGAAAACCAGGAAAAGGAACTTTACTCTATTTTCCTGGCCCCAAGTCAACAGCCTGCTTCATAATTGCTGAGAGGGGCTGGGAGCTGATTCTCTGCTGCCACATTCCACTCCCGCACTGCTTTCATGAGTCAACGCTGTGCCACTGAGTGGCGGTGCCCGTTGCCAAACTCTATGTGGGGCTGGTATATCCATCTCCCCCTGAAGAGCTGGCACATTCACAAGTCCCATCCCACACCCCTTGGAAAGATGGCAAGAGCAAGCTCAGAACTTGGCTCATGCCTTTGTTCACGCCTCCTTAAGGTGGTGGAGCTGGAAAGGTCAGGGTTACGAAAAGCTTGAGAGGGGCATTCAGGGGGCCATGGACCAGGGCTGAGCACTGGGAGCTAGTCAGGGTCCTGATTTGGTAACTTGGGACCTGGCTTCTATTGTTGGGGGAGGGAATTGAACCTTCCTGCCGAGCGGCCAAGGTGGTTTTGATTTGTGTGGGTGCAATACAAGATCAGGANNGCCAGAAACCAACCACTAAATGCTGCAGTGATAAAAGATCTGCTGACCAAGTCAGGCTCAGAAACACAGCAGTCAGGCTGTGGAATTGGTGAGGGATGCAGAAAAATACAGTCTGGCCCCAAGCCACGTTTTTGGACATAGAGCACACAAGGAAGAAGAGTGAGGAGAGTGGCTTTTTCCCCCAGTGAAAAACTGGGGAAGGGTTAGACTGGAGAAACAGTTGTTCAACAGAGGAAAGAATGCTTGGAGGTGCCATATCCTGAGTGATCTCTTCCTACCTAAGAAAGCACATTACCTTCCATCAAATTCTAAAAAAGCAAAATTTAAGGGTCTTAGAAAGGGCAGGAGAACACCTAAGTGTCTTATCGTAATCAATAGGGTCAAAGATAACTCCAAGTATTGGAAAATAGGTGTATTTTTTTTTTTAAGATTTTATTTATTTATTCAACAGAGATAGAGACAGCCAGCGAGAGAGGGAACACAAGCAGGGGGAGTGGGAGAGGAAGAAGCAGGCTCATAGCGGAGGAGCCTGATGTGGGGCTCGATCCCATAATGCCGGGATCACGCCCTGAGCCGAAGGCAGACGCTTAGCCGCTGTGCCACCCAGGCGCCCCGGAAAATAGGTGTATTAGTTGTCTACTGCTGCATAACAAGTTACCCCCATAACTTAGTGGCTTAAAAAACACATTTATTTTCTCAGTATATGCGAGTCAGGAATCTTGGCACAGTTTAATTGAGTTATCCATTCAGGGTTTCTTATAAGGTTGCAATTGAGCTGCCAGGCAGGGCTGTGGTCTCATCTGAAGGTTCAATGGGAGAAAGATCTACTTCCAAGGTCACTCACATGGTTGTTGGCAGGATTCCTTGTGAGATAGTAGAATGAGGGTCTTGATTTCTTACTGGCAGGAGGTCAGAGGCTGCCCTAGTTTCTTGCCATGTGAGCTTCACCAGCTTGCTTTATCAGAGCAAACATGCAAAAAGAGTCAGAAAGAAACAGCATACAAAAAAAGATGGAAATCCATCTCATATAACCTAATCACAAAAGTGGCATCCCATCACCTTTGCTATATTTTATTCATTAAAATCCAGTCACTAGGTTCAGCTCAGACACACAAGGGAAGGGAACCACAGGGTGTTATTACCAGGAGGTGGGAACCATTGGGAGCCCTGTGAGAAGCTGCCTACCACCAGGGGACTGGAAGACAAGAAACATCATGGACCACAGTAGGACAGTCAGGATGGAAGTCATTTAGGGACTCAGATGATGAGCTAAGTTGTATTCCTGGTGAGTCTGAGTGACGGGGCAGTATCTAGAACCACAACCCACCGCCATGTGAGCCATGGAGAGCTCAAGCAAGAAGGCGAGCTGGAAACCTAGATTAGAAAGCGTCCCATTTTGAGCATGTGCAGGACTGGTATACTTAATTTCACTGCACACATCTGCACGATAAACTGGTCTGCTTTCTGGACCATCAGGTCTGTCCTTGAGAACCCTAAAGAACCCCTCCTAGGGATGTGTATTTTTCATCAATTTCCTCCTGATTTGCAAAGAACTGACTGATGAAACTGACCTTGGCCGTGGTGTTGAACCACACAGGCAAAAGGAGCCACTTAGATGTGGGGTTGTTGTTGTTGGGGGTTTTTTAATGGTTTTTTTTTTTTTTTTTTGAGACAGAATAAGGCCTAAAAATTGTTTTGCCTTGATTGCTGTTGTTACTTTTCTAGAAATGGTCTCTTCCTATTTTAGACAAGGATGTAACATCTGCCTGTTCTATCTCTAAGCTCTTGTGGGAGCCAAATGCAATAATTTTCATAAATGCACTTTGAACAGTTTTTTTAAAGGACAAATGTCAGATATTCAAACCACATAGTGGTATTATCATGCTTGTTGCTTTACTTTTTTTTTAAGTTTTTAAAGTTTATTTAAGTAATCTCAACACCCAACATGGGGCTTGAACTCAGGACCCCAGAATCAAGAGTTACATGCTCTTCCAACTAAGCCAGGCCAATGCCTCTTATTGCTATTGCTTTAAAAAACTGTTAATCAGAAAAGATCAAAGCCTTCAAGATTCCTTTCGGCTTCTTCTACTCTCTCTGTTCCCAGGATAGCTAATTCCTACATCCCAAGAGGAGGAGTCTTCTTAGTGACTTTGAGATCTGTACCTTCATCTCACTCTCCTTGTCCCTGAGTTCAGGCCTTCTCTTCTCAGGCCAAGGACACAGACAGCCCTCATGCTTGTCTTCACGTGCTACTTAGTTTTGCCAGATCTTCTTTCTGAAACACTTCTTATCACCACGTCACTCTCTGTGTGAGGCACAGAGCTCTCAGCCCACACTTGGGGCCTCCTGTCCCCATGGCCTTGACCGATTGCCCACCCCACCCGCCCCATGGCCCCTATGCCCAGACCCATGGCCTTCCTGAGGTCTTGTCCCCATGCTCCTTCTCCCTCTGTGCGTGGAAGCAGAGGACATGGGTCTATTCTCTGATTCTTGCACCTACCATGACTGCTCCGTCTCAACTTTCCTCAGCACTTTAGTGCTGGTTATATTGCATCCCTCTTCCTGTCTTAAAGATTGACTTGAAATCATTTAAAAAAATCATAGATGTCACTAACCGAAGATACATTTAATCATCACAATTGCTCAACAAAGTAAATATAATAACCCTCATTTTGTGGTTGAAGAAACCAAAGCTCAAGGCTACACAGTTAGTAAAGGTCAGAGCCAATACCCAAACCCGGCCCACGTGCTCCTTCTACCCAGAGTGCCCTGTGATGCCTCCCCTATTAGGCTGTGAGACACTATGTTCTCTGAGTCTTCTGACTCCCCATAATAATTGGGGCTTTTGCCCCAGGGTAGAAAACAAAGTGACATGTACAAACTCCTGACAGACACCCACGTTTCTGCCCCTGTTTATTAAGTGCTGATAAATTCCAATGGATAAAAAAGGTGAACTTGTATTTTGTGAAAAAAAACACAAAAAAACAACAACCACCCAGAAATGTTAATGAAACTGTTATAGTTCTGGTAACAATACATGTCCATATTAAATAAAAAGGCTGAAGATGTTTCATTTCCAGTAGGTTAAGTCTGACTCTGTGCCATTAAATATCTATATTAAAAGAAGTATCATACCGTCTTAAGATTTCTTCATTTACGCGAAGAGACTCCAGGGTGTAACACTTTAATCTATAAAAAGTACTAACTAAAAGTAACCGTTACCATGGCAACACACTGCATGCCTCAGTAGCCTCCGAAGGCAAAGCACTTTGGAAATGAGCATTTAAAGACACCCCAGACTAACCGAAACTCCAGGGAATGGATTTTACATCACTGTTAATACTTGCAGTTTCATTCTTAGGTTCAGAAGTAGATCACGGAGCTTGCCCCACACATACACTATTTTTAAATTAAAAGGCAGTGCTTCATTAGTGAGTGATTGCTGATCTTCTATATGTATTTTTTAGGAACTCAAAAAATGGGTTTTAAAATGTATCTAGATGTGTAAGGTTCACAAATAGCTGTGACAACTTGGCAAAAGAAGGGTCAGGGGTTGTAGGGCACTCCCCCTATGTGAACTCATACCACAAAGTTGGAGCAAAAAGAAATCTGGTTCTGGCAGAAGAAACACTAAGAGATAAATGTAGCCTGTGGGTGAGCCCACAAACTACCACCCGCAAGCCTAGGACAGGCACAGGAGAGCAGTGGGATTCCAAACCAGAGGGGAAAGACTGCTGTGTTAGCAGCAATGATTGGGAAACCCGTCTTACTAAATGGAAGGCACAGAGTTGGATCCCTACCTCACACTGTACAAAAAAGGCAAAGTCCTATTGGATTCAATACTTAAATATGAAAAGTAAAACCATAAAAGTTTACAAAAAGCTGACAGAAAATGTCTTGGAGACCTCAGGGAGGAGATTATTTAAACAAGATTTTTCTTTTTAAGTTGTATTTATTTAAGTAATCTCTACACCCAACATGGGGCTCAAACTCATGACAGGAGTCAGGATCAAGAGTCACACGCTCTTCCGGCTGAGCCAGGCAGGTGCCCCTTTAAACAAGATCTTCAATGCACAAAGGCAAGGGCAAAATATGACGGATAAGACAACATAAAAACTAACATTTCTGTTCATCTTAGTCAAAGTTAGCAGAAAACAATAATCTAGGAGAGGACATTTGAAATGAATAAAATTGACACGGGAATAATATATAGAACAATTCTGTCTGTGAGAGTCTATTGTAATGAAGGAAATGTTCTAGGTCTGTGCTGGCCGTTAGTTACTTGTGGCTACTGAGCACATGAACTGTGATTAGTGCAACTGACTAGTGTAACTGAGCCACTGAATTCTTAATTTTACTTACCTGTGATTAATTGTAATTCTAATAACAGCATGGGACTAGTGGCTATCCTATCAGATGGCACAGATCTAGAATATACAAGGAACTCTACAAATCAATAAGACAGAAAATTCAAAATATGAATGGGCAAAAAGAGATGGAAATAGCCTTACCTAAACTTTCTACCCTAATCCTCCCCCATTCCCATTTCTTTGCTTATTTTATTTCTATTTTGTTTCGTGTATGTATTTCTATGATGTGCCCCAAATCCCTTCTGGCAGTGAAATGGAGCATATGTACCTAGCGACAGCTCCCTCCCAGGGACCAGCTATCTGGCAGATGCTGGCCTTACAGGGCCTTCGAGTTTCTCCAAATTGGGCCAGCACTGGCCAGGGATGAACCTCCACGTTCTTGTGTAACATGCACAGGCCCCAGCTTTGTGGGAACTTGTTTACTCAAGTTCATTTGAAAGAAGAAATGGATTTATCAACTGCTTAATGAGAATCTAAGACAGTAAACAAAGGGCTCAGTGGTGTTTCCAACTCCACACAAACCAACCCTTAGGGTACATGTTACATTCTTTCAATCCGTATACTCTTTAATCCCCATCACCTATTTGACTCGTTGTTCTCTAGAGTTAAGAGTCTGTTTCTTGGCTTCTCTCTCTCTCTCCCCTCTGCTCTTTTGTTTTGTTTCTTAAATTCCACATAAGTGAAATCATATGGTATTTGTCTTCCTCTGACCAACTTATTTTGCATAGCATATACTTTCTAGCTCCATCCGTGTCATTGCAAATGGCAAGATTTCATTAGTTTTTATGGCTGAGTGATATTCCATTATATACATATATGTATACACACACATATATGTACGTACCACCTCTTCATCCACTCATCTGTTGATGGACACTTGGGCTGCTTCCATAGTTTGGCTGTTGTAGGTAACACTGCAATAAACACAGGGGTGTGTGTATCACTTTGAATTAGTGTTTTTGTATTTTGGGCATCAGTATCCAGTAGTATGATTACATTACAGTCGTGCAATCACCACACACAAAAATAAATTCAAAATGCATTAAAGACCTAAATGTAAGACCTGAAACCATAAAAATCCTTGGAGAAAGCACAGGCAGTAATTTCCCTAACACTGGCAATAGCAACATTTTTCTAAATATGTCTCCTGAAGCAAGGGAAACAAAAGCGAAAACAAACTACTGGGACTACATAAAAATAAAAAGCTTCTGCAGAGCAAAGGAAACCATCGACAAAACTAAAAGGTGACCTACGGAACGGGAGAAGATACTTGCAAAGTATCTTTGCAGATGACCTATCTGATAAAGGGTTAGTATTCAAACTATATAAAGAACTGATACAACCAAACATCCAAAAAACAAAGAACCCACATGTGACGTTCTTTTTGCTGTTTACATGATTAAGAAGAAATTGTAACGTTATGTAAAACTGTCAGGCAAAGAGAAAATGGAAGAAAGTGTAATTTACTACTTAAACTGAAGAGGGAAAATATTTCAGATTATTCTTGTCATCACACCGTCAGAGATAGATAATCCAGGTAGAGCGGCCCAGAGGAGGGGAACGAGTCACAACGAGGATGAGGGGCGCTCCGTGGGAAGGCAGGGTAGGGCTCCGTCCTCCCTGCCGGGAAGATGGCATTGAAGCCCCGCGACTGGGCCATACGTGTCACTGACCAGGAAATACGGATAAAACGAACATCGTTTTGCTCAGAAAAACACGTTGAGGGAGGAGCTATTTGTTCCCTGTATTAGGTCACAAAGGCAGGAAGTTGACCACGCCAGAGATATCGAAACGAAGGATTTGAAATTGTCTTTTCTCCAGGACAAAAATGACAATTTCAGGTGTTTCAACCATCAGCTCCCAACCGGAAAAGGCCTGCGAACCTCCCTGAGAGATGAGAGGGGCGGTCGCACGCTCCAGTTTCAGGGATGAACAGGACAGACAAACTTCAGGTCCAGAAGGGTGTGAACGGAGAAGCAAGAACAGCCAAGTCTGCAGAGAAATTTAGCAACGTAGAGTGAGCCGTACTGTGCAGATGGCCCTCAGGCACCGGTGCCACCAAAAAAAAAAAAAAAAAAAAAAAAAAAAAAAAAAAAAAAGTAAATAAAGAGAAGTCGGAAAGCCCCACGGCTATCCTGACAGTAGGTGCCATTGATCTTCCAAGCTCCAAGCCAAGCGTTGCTAAACGTATTTTTGTTGGATCGATGCATCTTTAGAGCAAGGAAAGCCGGTATGGGAACAAGCTCCAGTGTTTTCCACCGCGCCTGGAAGACAACGCCCGTACCTGCAGGGGCTCCAGGCTGAGCGCGCGGGCGCCCCCTGGCGGTCGTGGGTGCTCAGGGGTGCGGGAAGCCTGCAGAAGGGGGCCTCTTCGACCCCAGCGCGGTGACAAGTGCAGGGGCATCCCATTCTAAACTCTGGTTTGATTGGCTGCGAAATCTCTTCTGTTTTATATTTTATGATGAATAATAATAGTTCATGTTTTCTTTCATTAAAAATGCATCATAAATTCGAGGGAAGAATAAGATAAATATACTTCAGGATTTCAAAATTAAAACTCTGCATTTGTGTAGTTTTAAAAAACGTATCATAAAGAAATATCTCATTTGGTTCTGAAACATCATGAAGTGATTTAATAACTGTGGTAAAAATAGTTTAAGTGTTCAAAATGACACGGCCTCCGTGTGAGACTTCTTGTGCAGTCGTCTGACTGAATTTCCCAATCAAGTTGGTTGGGCCAACTGTAAGGATCAAAACTTTGATTTAGAAATGATCTTGGAGACACCTGGATGGCTCAGTTGGTTGAGCGACCGACTCTTGGTTTCAGCTGGGATCATGGTCTTGGGGTCCTGGGATCAAGCCCCACATCAGACTCCACATTCAGTGGGGGGTCTGCTTGAGTTTCTCCGCCCCTTCCCTCTACCCTTCCTTCCTGCCGCCCCCCGCCCCCGCTCTGTCTCTCAAATGAATAAATAAATCTTTTAAAAAAGTGAAATGATCTTAGTGTCATTTAAAGCTTTGAGTCAGACAAAGCTGGGTTCAAATTGGCTTCAGCCAGTCAGTGACGTGTGGACTTCAAGACTCTTCACTTTCATACACCTCAGTTTTCCCATCTGTAGTATGGGTTGCTTTGAAAATAAAGTGGGAATATCCATGTCCCTTCTCTTTGGAAGGGATTTTGAGCCACTTGTCATCCCTTTCTTATGCTGATACGGAAGAGTGGGTTCCATCATGTGACCCCCAAGTACAGGGGAAGAATTGAGCCCAGAGTCGTCATCCCAGGCCCATTCCTGGGGACAAAATTAGTTCTGATAGACTCTTCTAAGAGGAGAGCAAGGAAGGGAGGCCAAGGGCAGGCACTCAGGACAGTATTCCCCTAGGCCTGGCCTCACCCTGCAGCCCACCAAGGCCCCAGCCAACTATTTCCAGGGTGTTCTGTTGCTGGATCCCCAGTTTCCTCCAGAGCCCAGCTGCAGCAGTAACCAGAGGGATCTTCATCTTCATGGCCTGAGCTCAAGGGCCCGGAGACTGTGGGAGGTGAGAAAGGGAGAGTCTTGCCCCTCTTGCAAGGGCTCTTCGGAAATACAAAAAGACAATTACGCTTTAAAGTTATTTCAGAGCAGCATGGTTTTTTTGTTTTGTTTTGTTTTTATTGTGGTAAAATACATATAACCTAGCATTTACCATCTTAACCATGTTTCAGTGTACAGTTCGAGGGACTAAATACATTCATGACGCTCAGCCATCACCACCATCCACGTCCAGAACTTCTTCGCCTTGCAAAACCAAGCCTCTGCACCCATTAAACGCTAACTCCCTATTCCTCCCTTCCCCCAGCCCCAGGCACCACCATTCTACTTTCTGTGTCTATGCATTTGACGACTCTAGGAAACTCGTCTAAATGGCATCACACAGTGTTTGGTTTTTTATGACTGGCTTATTTCACTTAACACAATATCCTCCCTGAACAGTAGCTTCATCCATGTTGTAGCAGGTGTCAGAATTCATAGACCACAAATATGCAGAACAGTGTCTCTAATGTGCTCAGTTTGCCTTTGCCTGTTGGAAGAAAATGTTCATCTAAAAAAATCCTAAAATTTTTGCTCAGTTTGTTTACGGTAATATCTTCTGATAAATGATGTTCTTTAGCAGACAGTGCAAAATAATGTCAAAGAATTTGTTGATGCTTAGGTTCAATCATCCACTCATAATGTAGGAACTTTCCCCTCTGGTCTCTTATTTGCTTCAAGATAAAAATAGACAGAGATTTCAACCTCAGAGCAAAGAGCAGCTTATTGTATTTATTTAGTGTGTTATAATTAAAACTGTTGTGAATTCAGCAGCTTCGTTTTGCAGAGGCTGAGAAAACCTTTTTTCAGTTTGGTTCAAGTAAATTCACACTTCCCGAATTCCGTTTTGTGTTTTAACATCTAAAAATGAGCCTAGGATTAAAAACAAAATGCAGCCACACCATTGTGGCATGCCTAGGCTCGTGCAGAAACAGCAGGGTATGTGCAACGCCTAGCGTGTGCCCAAATGACACGTTCATAAAGCCAGCTGAAGCTCTGTGACTGCATTGGAGGCCAGGGACATTATTGCTCACACACTTTTTTTCCCGCACTTTTGATTGAGGTCAGCTCTCTGACCCCATCATCAACTGTACTGTCACCCTTGGGATTGAATTCTTTGAGATTAATTGAAGCTTTATAAGGAGGGGAGAAAAAAGAAAATTTGCCAGCAAGAGGAGGTCACTAAAGGGTACTCACTTTATTTGCCACCAGAGTTTTGGAGGTGACAGAAGCCTTAGACTCAATGGGAACACTTGTCATTGGGGTCTCTCCAGCATAGCACTGTAATGTCCATGGGAATCTTCCATCAGACGGGGGACACCAGATCCTTCTCTCCTGCCCCACTGTAGCCTGGAGGCTGCCACATTGACTCCTGGGACACCAAATCTTGAGTGTCATGACTCAGGGAACTGGGCAGGGTTGGAGGTCAGAGGTCATATTGTTGTGGTGGCAGCAGCCTCAGTGACCACAGCTGTATCCCATCAGGGTTCTTTTCCTGCCTTCTTTCTACTTCCCGACCTTCCAGATCTTCCTGGTCCTGCAGCTCCAGAGGGTAGCGTGGGCCCTAGTATGTGTTTGTGAACACAGATACTGTGAGCTAGAACAGCCTGGAGTTTGGAGGAAAATCAGGGAAAGTAACCCTGATATGGAAACAAAGTTGGGTCAGATTCCAGATCTGTCTCTTATAAATCATGTGACCCTGGACCAGCATTTTGCTCCGCTGTGTATTCCTTTCCTCATTTGTGCAGTGGGGCATAGGCCTTGCCTTGCATGGTTACTCTCAAATGAGACCTGAATGTCTCTTTAAACTGTAACACACTATACATCAGAGAGGATTTTTCTGTTGTAAACCAAAAGCCCACCAGTCACACCAGACTTGGATTTGAGCTGGCTTCACATTTAAAATTATAGCTCTCACATCGCTGCCCCTTGACCCCACCCTAGACTGCTAAAATTGACATCACCCCTACATTCTGTGCCTGGATGGACAGAAGAAAACAAGCTTCCGGATTGGCTTAATCCAGGCACTCCAGTTCCTCCAGTACCATGTCTAAAATGTCTACCTCATCTTCACATCCCTATATAGCAATGTCCAGAGGAAGTGAGAAAGATTTCCTTCCATAGCTCTCTCAAAAGAAAGATTTTTCCTGGATTGCCTAACAGATATTCTCAATCTGTTCGCTAGCCTGAATTTGATCTTACGCTCGTTTGTGAATTGATCTAGGGCAAGGAGAATGGGTCACCCCCTGACCAACCATCTCCCAAGCCTGGGGTTGGAATCCACTTCTCTTAAGCCACATGGGGTTCCATGGGTGGAGGTTTGGGGAGAAGAACTGCACAAAGTCAGAGTTCTGTTAAGAAGGAGGAAACGGTACATGCATAGAAGAGTCTGGATGAAGGTGCAGAACAGTATATCAAGTAAGCAGTCATTTTTTGTTAAAAAAATATATATATTTGTGTATGCATAAAATATATTTGAAAGGATAGATAAGAAACAGCTCATGTGGCTACCTCATGGGAAGGACCCAGGTGTCCAGAGACAGGGATGGGGAGAAAATTTTCACTCTACACTCATTTATACCTTTTAAATTTTGAACCATGTGATACACTGCTGATTCAAAAAATTAATGAATTAAAATTTTAAAATAAAAGTGGACTTTCAGAAGCATGAAAGTGTGAAGGGACATAGGCACTCCAAATCTGGACACTTTCAAGGGCTTTGCTACAGATTAAGAAGAAGCTATGCTTACTTATTCACCCAAGAGCCCAGTGGATAACTGTTGGGTCAAATAACCACACACACACACACACACACACACACACACACACATGCATAACCTGAACATTAATTGCGGAAGCCGTGCGGTCTGAGTTCACACTTAGGAAGGGAAATCTTTTCCTAACTGCTTCAAAATCTGAACTATAGTCCCCACCTCTGATGGAGAGAATCATTTTCATGATTATGCAGAGGGGTGACATGCCCCCTTCTACCATTCCCAGCCTCTAAAGCAACCCACAGTGATTTCACACCCACCCCCCAAAGGGATCTTTGACAATATCTGAGACATCCTTGGTTTTAGAACTTGGGGGTGCTACGCGTATTTAGTGGGTAGAGGACAAGGATACTGTTAAACATTTTAAATGCACAAGACAGCCCCCAACAAAGAATTATCCCTCCCAAAATGTCAGGACGCCTGAGTGGCCAGTTAAGTGTCCAATTCTTGATCTCAGCTCAGGTCTTGATCTCAGAGTTGTGAGTTCAAGCCCGCACTGGGCTCCACACTCAGCATGAAGCTTACTTAAGAAAAAAAAAAATGTCAATGGTGCCATTTTTGAGAAACTGCCCTAAGGCAAAAAGCACAAAAAAAAAGAGTCTAAGAATCAAACCCTCAATGTCCACCATAATAAAACTCTTATCTTTGGAATTACACTTGTCTTAATCCCAGCTTACTAAAATTCTGACACAAGTAAAGAAAGTGATGTGGAAAGTTATGATATCTTAGAACAAGTGGCACTCCAGAATTTTACAGAGTGGAGACATTGATCACCTGGTCAAAGGGAGGTTCGCTCCAGTCACCTGAACGGAACATGGTAGCCTGTGGAGCTATTATACTGTGCCTTACTTAAGTGGCATGCTACTGAGGAGCAATTAAATGTTCTCTTTCGATTAAAGGATCGATCCTTTGCAATGATGGATCCCTTGCAATGATCGATCCCTGTGTGCTCAGCATTCTTCTAATGTCTGTAAATATAGCTACTCTTCACAACAACCCTAAGAGAAAAATGTTTTTATCTCCACCCTACAGATGAGGCCCATGTAGGGAAAGTAACTTGCCACAGTCACACAGCTAAGAAGTTGCTGATGTGTTATCTGATCCCTGGCAGTCTGGTTCCAGAGCCTGAGTGCCTAACCGTACCCTGTCCTGCCTGCATACACTCAAACCATCATATACCTCGATGTGTTCCTGCAGGCACCATAAATTGCCTCCAAAAAGATTATCCTGATATATTTTGCAGTTACTAATACATACGAGTGACTGTTTCCCTGCATCCTCAGCAACACTGGGTGTAATGAATTTTTAAAATCCTGTAGTCAACCATTATTATTTCTGTTTTTCATCTCCTACCTAAGAATGAAGTTATGCATCTTTTCATGTGTTTATATTTGCTCTTTGTGTTTCTTTTTCTGTGAGATACTTACCTATTTTTTCTATTGGGCTTTTTATTCTTTTCTTCCAGACTTATAACAGTTCTTTTTGTTGTTGTTGTTGTTGTTACTAGAACACTTAACCATTACTCATCATATATCACAAATATCTTGTCAAGTTTATCTTTTGTAGTTTTATTGTACTTTTCCTTTTCCGTGCATAGGAACTTAATTTTTATGTTCTCAGATTTATCAGTCTTTTCCTACTTGGGTTCTTGAAACTGATGTCAACCTTAGAGGGTTCTTCTGTATAAAAGATTATTAAAAAAATATTTACCCCTATTTACTTCTTGTAGACTCTCATGGTAAAACGCTAATCTTTAGTCCATCTGAAAGTCGTACATTAAATTTGCAGGTGTTTGTGAATCTTAACAAAGCAATCATGTGTATTCTTGACATAATGCAGATGTCAGTTGAGGTCATTTTGTCTTTGGATATTTACCAAAAAATTGACTTGAATCCCCATTGCACACCTAAAGGGAAGCCCAACACCCTTCCCAAGATTTTTGTGGGCTCCATGGGGGCCGGCCCTGATTCTCTGCTGTGGCTGAACTCCTATAATACCTTGTATCCTTCAACTCTCACCATTTCCTGCTCTGTGCTTCATCAGCTCGATGAGAAACTCAACCTACCATTTCCTTTGTGCTTCACACAAAGAAGACCTTTGTATAGGGTCAGAGTGAGAGGCGAAGCTTTCCTGCTGGAGCATCAACTGCAAATTGAACGTTAGACGTGCCTGTTCATAAAGTTCTTTGGTCAACTCACCAGTTGGGAATTACTCACTGGCAAATTTCTCCAAGAGTCTTAGGCTTCTACCTAGTTTGCTCAACCACACAATCCTATTCTGCTTCCATTGCATCTTTTTTTCCCTTCCCTGAACTTCTGTTTTGTTTTTATGCCAAGTATTATCACTATTTCTTTGTTGGTCATTCCAGAACAAATCGCTCCCTCAGGGCTTTGCCTACCAATCAAAGTATTGTCAAACACAGAGAGACCATTCCATCATTAAACACACCCTGGTACTATCTATTAACATAATAAATCATTCTGCTATACTAGGGTTTGAAAGTCTTTACAGTAATACAAATTGAATTTATTTCAAATGGCTTCATAGAATTGATTAAGATGATCGTAAGGCTTTCATTCTTAATTATTAATGAATGGAGTTTCTAAGTCAAAGGATTCTTTCTTTTCTTTTTTTTAAGATCTTATTTATTTATTTCAGATAGAGAGACAGAGATAGCATGAGCAGGGTGAGGAGTAGAGGGAGAGGGAGAGGGATAAACAGACTCCCTGCTGAGCACAGAGCCCTATGTGGGGCTTGACAGGGTGCTTGATGACATCTAGGGTTCTATCCCGGGACCCTGAGATCATGACCTGAGCTGAAGTCAGATGCCTAATTGACTGAGCCACCCAGGCGCTCCAGATTCTTTCATTCGTAAATTAAGCCTTGCTTAGGCAAATTGTGTGTTTCTTGTAATAGATTTTCTTTAAGTGTATGTTGGATTCTTTTTAAGTTTATTTATTTATTTTTTTAGTAATCTCTACACCCAAAGTGGGATTCAAACTCATGGCCCTGAGATCAAGAGTTGCATGTTCTTGCAACTGAGCCAGTCAAGTGCTCCAATGTTGGACATTTTTAACAAAATCCACAAGTAAGATTTAAAACTAGGGGTGCTTTGTGAGTGTGCATGTGTGTGTGAGAGCCATCTAAGTCAGGTTTTAGATGTCAATGCATTAGCTTGGGCAAATCAATTAGAAAGGTTTCTTTTCTCTTCCATTCTTTAGAACAGCTTGCACGGATTAGAATAATCTTCTCCAAGACTGGCTGTATTAATATCAGTAGACTTCAGAACAAGGGAAATTTCCAGAAACAAAGAGGAAAAAACACTTTACTTATAAAGGAGCAAAGATAAGAATTACATCAAACTTCTCTTCAGAAACCACGTAAGCGAGAAGAGAATGGAGTGAGATATTTAAAGAATAGAAAGAAAAAATCTAGAATTTCGTATCAAGTGCCATTATCCTTCGAAAGTGAAGTTCTTAGAAATAAAGGCCTTCTCGGATCATAAATAAATAAATAAATAAATGGGGAGATTTTGTTGCCAGGAAACATGCCTTGCAAGAAATGTTTTCAAAAAGATCTTCAGAAATAAGGAAATTAATATAGTCCAGAAACTTGGATGTACTTAAAGAAAGGAAAGGCATTAGAGAAAGAATAAATGAGACGAATAGAAAATCTTTTATTTTTCTTATTCTTAATTGACTTGAGAAATAACGGTGTGTTCAAAATAAAAATATATATTATATAATAATTATATAATAACATAATCAATAATCTGTTAGATGATTAGATGAAATATAAAAAGATATTTAATAGTAGAATAATTATATAATAATATATATCAATAATAGATGATTAGAGCTTATGGATACGTGAAATGAACGACAGCACAGTTGTAAGAAATGCGAAGGAGGAGTTAGAAAGGCTGTTATAGGTACCTGTGCTACCCATGAAGCAGTACGGTGCTAATCGAAAGTGGACTTAGATTAATTGTAAATTAAACTAAGGATAACCATTGAAAAAAGTTTTTAAAGAAGTATAATTGATATGCTAAGGAAGGAAAGAAAATGGAATTATATAAATTGCTTGATTAAACCAGAGAAGGCAGAAAATGTGTGGAATACAGCACACACAAACACACACACACACACACACACAACCAAGAAAAACAAAAAACAAAGAACAGGGTAATGAATAGAAAGCAGTTATAAGTATGTTACATATTAATCCAACTATATCAATAATCACTTTAAACGTGAATGACCTAAATAGAACAATTAAAAGACAGAGAGTATTACAGTAGGTAAAAAAAGAAGACTCTGCTATATGTTGTCTATAAGAAAACCACTTTAAATATAAAGACACAGATGGATGAAAAGAAAAGGATGGATCAACAAATGGTGCTGAAAACCCGTTAATCCTCATGCAAAACAATGAAGTGGAACACTTACCTTACACCATACATGAAAATCAACTCACAAGCATCAAAGACCTAAAACTATAAAAGTCTTAGAAGGAAACATAGGAGAAAAGCTTCATGAAATTGGATTTGACAAAGATTTCTTGGATATGGCACCAAAAGCATAAGCAACAAAAGAAATATAAATAAATTAGACTACATCAAAATATAAAACTTTATGCATCAAATGACACTATCCGGAGACTGGAAAGACGACACTCAGAATGGGAGAGAATGTTTGCAAATCACTTATCTGATAAGAGAATAATATCCAGAATATATGGAGAGCTCCTAAAACTCAACAACAGATAAACAATCCAATTTACAAGTGGGCAAAGGGTTTGAATAGACCTTTCTCCAAAGAAGATGTACAAATGGCCAATAAACACATGAAAAAATGTTCAGATCACTAGTCACTAAAGGAATGTAAATCAAAACCACAGTAAGATACCACTTCACACCCATTAGAATGGCTATTATTAAAAAAATCTAAAAAACAGAAAACAAAAAACAGGATGCCTGAGTGGCTCAGTCCGTTAAGCGTCTGCCTTTGGCTCAGGTCATGATCCCAGGGTGCTGGGATCAAGCCCCACATCGCCCTGTGAGGAGCCTTCTTTTCCCTCTGCCTGCCGTTCCCTCTGCTTGTGAGCGCTTTCTCTCTGTCTCTGACAAATAAGTAAGTAAAATCTTTTTTTTTTTAAAAGATTTTATTTATTTATTCGACAGAGATAGAGACAGTCAGCAAGAAAGGGAACACAAGCAGGGGGAGTGGGAGAGGAAGAAGCAGGCTCATAGCGGAGGAGCCTGATGTGGGGCTCGATCCCGTAACGCCGGGATCACGCCCTGAGCCGAAGGCAGACGCTTAACTGCTGTGCCACCCAGGCGCCCCAGTAAAATCTTTTTTAAAAGAAAGAAAAAAGCAGGAGAAGGTGTGGAGAAATTAGAACCCTTGTGCATTATTGGTAGGAATGTTCAATGGTGCTGCCACTGTGGAAAACAGTATGGTGTTCCTCAAAAAATTAAATATATAATTACCATTTGATCCAGCAATTCCACTTCAAGATATATACCTAAAAGAATTGAAAACAGGGATACAAACAGATATTTGTATACCAATATTCACAGCATTATTCACAGTAGCCAAAAGATAGAAACAACCCAAATGTCTATCAACAGACAAATGGATTTTTTAATGTGATAAATATATACAATGGAATATTATTCAGCCTTAAAAAGGAATGAAATTCTGATACATGGCACAACATGGACAACTTCCTTAAGTGAAATAAGCCAGACAGACGAGGACGAATATTGTATGATTCCACTTATGTAAGTGTCTTAGTTAGGTCTGGATGCTAGAACAAAACACAATAAACTAGGTGGCTTATAAACAAGGGAAATGCATTTTTCACAGTTTTGGAGTCTGAAAAGTCTGAGATCAGGGTGCCAGCGTGGTTGTTTCTGATAAGAGCCATCTTCCAGGTTGTAGACTTCTGACTTCTCATTGTATCTTCATATGGTAGAGAGCAGAGAAGGGTAAGCAAGCTCTCTCATAACTCTTAGAAGGGCACTAATCTCATTCATGTGGGCTCCACCCACATAAACTCATTTAATCTTGATCCCCTCCCAAAGTCTCTACCTCCTAATACCATCACACTGGGAGGTAGGATTTAACATATAAATTTTGAGGGAACATAAAAATTGAATCCATAACATTGAGATACCTAGAATAGGCAATCTTACAAAGACAGAAAATATAATAAAGATTATTAGGGGTTGGTGGGAAAGAATAATGAGAAGTTATTGTTAATGGGTACAGAACTTCTGTGATCAATGTTTTTGTGATGAAATATTTCTGGAAACAGTGGTGATGGTTGCACATTGTGAATGTTTTTAATGCCACTGAATTGTACATTTAAAATGGTTAAAATGGTAAATTTCATGTTATGTATATTTTACCATAATGAAAAATAGGTAAATAAAAGAATGGAGAAAAACATACCATGCTAACACTAAGAAAGCTGGAGCAGCTACATTAATTTCACACAAAGCAGACTAGACAGCAAGGACATTTATCAGAGATAAAAGGGATCAAAATGGTAAAGGGGTCAATTATCCAAAAGATGTAACAATTCTTAATGTAAATGTACCTAAAAAAAAAGCATCAAAATTTGTGAGAAATGATAACTAAACGAGAGCAGGGGTGGGTATACTAATATGAAGTTAGGCCTCAAAACAAGTCCTAACAAATTCAAGAAGACTGAAATCATACCAAGTATCTTTTCCAATCATAATGGAATGAAACTAGAAGCCAATAGCACAGGAGAAACTGGAAAATCCATGAATATGTGGAAATTAAACACCACACTCTTAAACAACTAATGGGTCAAAGTAAAAGTCACAAGGGAAATTAGAAAATATCTTGAGACAAATGAAAATGAAAATACAACATACTAAACCTTAAGGGATGTAGCAAAAGAAATACAAAGAAGGAAGTGGATAGCTAAAAATGTCTATATTAAAAAAGAAGAAGCAGGGCACCTGGGTGGCTCAGTTGGTTAAGTATCTTACTCTTGATTTCGGCTCAGGTCATGATCTCAGGTTCGTGAGATCAAGCCCTGCCAGGCTCCCCACTGGATGTGGAGCCTGCTTAAGATTCTCTCTCCCTCTCCCTCTGCTCCCGCCATTTGGACGTGCTTGCTCACTCTTTCTCTTTCTCTCTCTCTCTCGAAAATAGAAAAATAAAATAAAAATAAAAAAGAAAGATCTCAGATAAATTACCTAACTTTACACCTACTATAAAAAGGACAAACTAAGCCCAAAGGTAACAGTAGGAAAGATCAGAGCAGAAATAAACAAAATAGATAACAGAAAACAATAGTAAAAAAAAAAAATCAATGAAACTAAAAGTTGTTTTTTTAATCTAAAAAATTAACAAACCCTTAGCTAGATAAACTAAGAAAGAAAGGCTAAAAACACTTAAATCAGAATTGAAAGAAGAGACATGAAAACTGATGTCACAGGAATTAAAAGGATTATAAAAGAATACTATGAAAAATTCTATGCCAACAAATTGGGTAACCTAGAAGAAATGTATAAATTCCTAAAATCACATAGCTCACAGAAAGAATGAATCATGAAAAAATAGGAAATTTGAACAGTATCTGGTCAGGAGTTAAATCAGTAACCAAAAACGTCACAACAAAGAAAAAGCCCTTGACAAGTTAAGTTCACTGAAGAATTCTACCAAACAGCTAAGAAAGAATTAACACCAATCCTCCTGAAACCCTTCCAAGAAATTGAAAAGGAGAAAATACTTTGTAACTCATTCTATGAGGCTTGCATTGTCCTATACCAAAGCCAGATAAAGGCACTACAAGAAAATTACAAAGCAATATCCCTGATGAATATTGATGCAAAAATCTTCATTAAAAATACTAGCAAAATGGGGTACCAGGTATCTCAGTCAGTTGGGCGTCTGCCTTCGGCTCAGGTCAAGATCCTGGGTTCCTGGGATCAAGCCCCTGCTCAGTGGGGTCCTGCTTCTCCCTCTCCTCCCTGCTCATGCTCTCCCTTACTATCTCTGTCTCTCTCTCTCAAATAAATTTTAAAAAATATTAAAAAAAAATACTAACAAACCAAATTCACCAGCACGTTAAGAGGATTATACACAATAACCAAATTGTTCCTGGAATGCAAGGATGGGTCAACATATGAAAATCAATGTAATACTCCAGATTAACAGAAAGAAGGACAGAAAGCACATGATCATCTCAATTGATGCAGAAAAAGCATTTGACAAAATTCAACACCTTTTCATGTTTAAGAAAATAATAATAAATGAAGAATAGAAAGAAACTACCTCAGTATAATAAAGGTCATTTATGAAAATCCTATAGCTAACATCATAATCATGATGAAAGATGGAAAGCTGGTCCTCTAAGCAAAGCAGGGATCTCTGCTCTTGCCACATCTATTGAACATAGTATTGAAAATCCTGGCTAAAACAATGAGGCAAGAGAAAAAATAAAAGGTATTCAAATTGGAAGAGAAGAAAATTATCTATGTTTAAAGATGACATGATCTTATATGTAGAAACCTTACACTCCACCAGAAAACAAACAAACCTGTTAGAACTAATAAATGAATTCAACAGCTCAGTTACAATAGCACAAAAGAATAAAATATTTATGAGTAAACCTGAGGCGAAAGACTTGTACACTGAAAATTACAAAGCATTTCTGAAAAAAATCTTTTTTAAATTGAAAAAAATTAAAGAAGACACAAAATGGAATGGACATAAATGGAAAGACATCCTATGTTCATGGATTGGAAGACTTAATATTGTTAAGATGTCCCTATCATCCAAAATGATTTACAGATTCAATGCAACCCCTCTCAAAATCCCATGGCATTTTTTTGCAGAAATGGAAAATTTTGTCTTAAAATTCATATGGAATCTCAAGGGACCCTGAATAGCCAAAACAACCATGAAAAAAGAAGAAAAAATTTGGAGGATTCCCACTTCCTGATTTCCAAATGCAGTACAAAGGTATAGTAATCAAAATAGTGTGGTATTGGCATAAAGAGACAAATAGACCGCTAAAAAAGAATAGAAATCCCAGAAATATATCTTTACATATTCGTTAGATCCTCAACAAAAGTGCCAAGATCACTTCATGGGGAAAGGATAATCTCTTCAACAAATGATGTTGGAAAACAAGACATCCATATGCAGAAGGACGAACACTTATCTTACACCATTAAAACACTCCTTTTTTTGTTTGTTTTTTCTCAACTACTTTCACCCACAACACTTCTGGCCAGCCACCCAATGTATTGGTTTTTCCACACCAGCCAATTCTCCAGCTCTCAGTAGATGCTGATTGATTAGTGTCCTATAATTTACCATGGTTCTGACCCTAACTGCCTGTCATTAGCACAGACCCCACAAGATAAGGGCTCAGTCTCACAACTCATGCACCAGTCACAACTCCAGGTTGTCACCTGTGCTTCTAACTGGCTGTAAATTGACGTTTCCCATGATCCCCTTCTCAGGTTCAGTAGTTGGCTAGAGCGGCTCACAGAACTGAAGGAAACACCTGCTTACATTTACCAATTTATTATAAAGGATACAACTCAGGAACAGCCAATTGGAATAGATGCATAAGACTAGTATGTGGGAAGGGTTGTGGAGCTCCCACGCCGTCTCCAGGCACACAACACTCCTAGTACCTCCATGTGTTCACCAACCCAGAAGCTCACCAAAGCCATTCAGTTAGAATTTTTAAGGAGGCTTTTTACACAAGCATGATTGATTAAATCATTTGGCCATTATTGATTAAGTTAATCTCTAGCCCCTTTCCCTTCCTTGGAGGTCAAGAGATAGGGGCTGACAGTTCTAATCCTCTAATCACACGGTTGTTTCCCCTGGCAAACAGTACCCTTCCCATCCTTAGAAGCTTTCCAAAAATCATCTCATTAACAGAAGTTCAGGCGTGGTTGAAAGGGGCTTCTTATAAAAAAAAAAAAACAAAAAAAACAAAAGCTGCATCATTCACCTTTATCACTTTTACCACTTAAGAAATGTCAAGGATTTTAGTAGCTTCCTGTCAGGAGAGATGAAACCAAATATATATTTATTATATATCACAATATTACATCACATACACAAGTTAACTCAAAATAGATTAAAGACCTAAATGTAAGACATAAAACTATAAAATTTCTAGAAGAAGACATAGGGAAAACTTCATGGCACTGGGTTTGGCAATGATTTCTACAACAACAAAAGCACAGGTAACCAAAGCAAAAATAGACAAATGAGACCACATCAGACTTCAAACTTTGTGCATCAAAGGATTCAGATTGGCAAAATGAAAATTTCTGAGTATTTGTTTCACCATAGTGTGAATATACTTAGCATTGCTGAACTGTATGCTTTAAAGTAAATAAGAGGGAAAGGCAACCTGGATGATATTTGCAAATGGTATATCTGATTAGGGGTTAATATTCAAAATATATAAAGAACATATGCACTTAATGTAACGCAACACACACACACAAACCCACAAATAATCCAATCAAAATGGGCAAAGGATCTGAATGCACATTTGTCCAAAGGAGACAAACAGATAGCCAATACACACATGAAAACATTCTCAACATCACTAATTATCAGGAAAATGCAAATAAATCAAAACCACAATGAGACTGAGTGTTATATGCAAGCAATGAATCATGGAACACTACATCAAAACTAGTGATGTATGTATGGTGACTAACATAACATGATAAAAAATTAAAAAAAAAACACAATGAGATATCACCATACACCTGTTAGAATGGCTAGAATAAAAAAGACAGGAAATAACAGGTATTGGTGATGATATGGAGAAAAGGAACCCTCATGCACTATTAATGGGAATGTAAATTGGTGGAGCCACTGTGGAAGGTCTAAAAAAAATTTTTTTAAGATTTTATTTATTTATCTGTCAGAGAGAGAGAGAGCACAAACAGAGAGAGCAGAGGCAGAGAGAGAAGCAGGCTCCCTGGTGAGCAAAGAGCCCAATGAGGGACTCAATACCAGGACCCTGGGATCATGACCTGAGCAGAAGGCAGACACTTAAATGACTGAGCCACCCGGGCGGTACCTAAACATTTTTTAAAATAGAATTACCATATGACCCAGTAATTCCACTACTGGGTATTTACCCAAAGAAAATTAAAACACTAATTTCAAAAAGATGTATGCACCCTATGTTTATTGCAGCATTATTTACAATAGCCAAAATATGGAAGAAACCCAAGTGCCCATCAATAGATGAACAGATATATACACATATCTTCTTTATCCATTTTTTGGACAAAAAAGGCAAACAAAAATATAGGGTCTTCAATACAGAGAAGAAACTGGTGGTTGCCGGAAGGGAGGTGAGTAGAGGAATGAGTGAAATAGATAAAAGGGATTAAGGGTACACCTATCTTGATGGACACAGAGAAATATAAAGAATTATTGAATCATTGTATTGTACACCTGAAACTAATTTAGTATGTATATCAATTATACTTGAATAAAAAAGAATATTATGAACAACTTTATGCTTACATATTTGACAACTTAGATGAAATGGACCAACTCCTTGAAATACACAATCTACCCAAACTCACAAAATGAGAAATAAATATCTGAATAGGCCTACATCTATTAAAGAAGTTGAATTCATAATTAATAACCTTCAAAATAGAAAGCATGCAACTCAGATGGTTTCATGGGTGGAATTCTATTAATCATTTAAGAAGTGATATCAATACTCTATAATCTATTCCATAAGATCAAAGCAAAGAGAACACTTCCTAACTCATTCTATGAAGCCAGCATAACGCTAATACCAAAACTGGACAAAGACATTGTAAGGATCCAAAATTACAGATCAATGTCCCTCATGAACATATATGCAAAAATACTAAAAAAAAATTAGCGAGTCAAATTCAACAACATATAGAAAGAATTATCCACCATGACCAACTGGCATTTATTCCAGAATGCAATACTGGTTCAGTATTTGAAAATCAATTAATGTAATCTATCACATCAATAGGCTGAAAAAGAAAAAAAATGATCATATCAATAGATGCAGAAAAAGCATCTGACAAAATCCAATCCATTCAAGATAAAAATTCTCAGCAAACTAGCAATAAAGGGAACATCCTCAAACTCATAAAGAATATCTACAAAAATTCTACACAATTGACTCAATGGTGAGAAACTAAGATGGGGGGGAAACCCATGTCCCCTCTTTCTGCTCCCATTCAACATCATACCGGAAGTCCTCACTGATGCAATAAGACGCAAAAGAAAAATAGAATACAGATTGGAAAGGAAGAAATAAAATTGTCTTTGTTTACAGATGACATGATTATTTATGTAGGAAAACCTCAATTAATTAACAACACAACAAAACAAATTCCTAGAACAAACTAGTGATTGTAGGAAGCTTGCAGGGTATAAGCTTAATATATGAGTTCTGAGCAATTGCTTTCCTGTATACCAGAAATTAAGAAGATTCAGTTGAGATATAACTGACACATAACATTATATTCATTTCAGGTGTAATATAATAATTCACTATTTGTATATATTGCAAAATGATCACCATGGTAAGTCTAGTTAACATCCATTACTACACAGAGTTATAATTTTTTTCTTGTGATGAGAAATTTTAAGATCTACTCTAGTAGCAATTTTCAAATATACAATACAGTATTATTAACTATAGTCACCATGCTGTATGTTACACCCCCATGACTTATTTTATAAGAGGAAGTTTGTACCTTTTGACCACCTTCACCCATTTCACTCACCCCACACCACCCCCCTCTGACAACCCCCAATCTGTTCTCTGCATCTAATAGTTTGCTTTTAGGTTTTTGCTTTTGGTTTGCCTTGTCTTGGTTTATTTTTATTTTTATTTTTGAAGATTTTATTTATTTATTTGACAGAGAGAGACACAGCCAGTGAGAGAGGGAACACAAGCAGGGGGAGTGGGAGAGGAAAAAGCAGGCTCCCAGCAAAGCGGGGAGCCCTATGCAGGGCTCGATCCCAGGACCCTGGGATCACGCCCTGGGCCAAAGACAGATGCTTAACGACTGAGCCCCCCCCCCCCCC
>NW_024425230.1:7439545-7486569 GCF_017311325.1 Ursus maritimus | reverse complement strand
CCACCCGCCCCCCCCCCCCCCGCGCCCCTGCTTTGTTTTAGATTCCACATACAAGTGAGATCATACCGTATTCATCTTTATCTGCCTGACTTATTTACCATAAATCACTCAAGATCCATCTATGTTGGCAGAGCCGGAAAAGTGGGGTAAGAGGGAGCAGTATGTCCACAGGAGTCCCCGAGGCAGCCTCTGTGCAGGAGCAGAAGGAAAGAGAAGATAAAGTGACTAGTCCAGAGAAAGCTGAAAAAGCAAAATTATAGGCAAAATCTCCATCTGGGACAAAAGCCTAGAGGTTCAGATTTCTTAAGGAGACAATTGCAGAATGGGCAAAACTATTTTGATTCTGGCAATTACAACATGGCTAAAGAAAAAATGAACAAGCGACTTCCTACTGCAGCTCTGGATATGACAGGGGTCACTGGTGACCACATTCCCGCTCCACAGGACAGAAGCTATCCCTTGTTGCTAAGAAGCTGGCTGGCTGATTGAAAGAGCTGAACAGGAAGCAAGGAAGCAAGGAAGGAAAAGAGAGAGAGAGAAAGAAAGGAAGGTAGAAAGGAACAGAGAAAAAGGAAGAAAAGAAAGAAAGAAAGAAAGAGAAAGAAAGAAAGGAAGGAAGGAAGAAAGAAAGAAAGAAAGAAAGAAAGAAAGAAAGAAAGAAAGAAAGAAAGAAAGATCTATCTATTGTGTTGCAAATGGCAAGCTTTCATTCTTTTTACGGTTGCATAATATTCCATTATATATGTGTGTGTGTGTATGGTTTCCTTTTGCAGTCACTGACTATGATCTCAAGGCTTTCTGATCTTTGAGCAGCCCTACTTATTCTACTAGAAGCCAGGTTAACTTTTCTAGGTGAGAAAGCAGAGATCTGAACCAGATAATCTTGAAGTTTCTTTCAAATTCTATTATTCCCTAATTGTCTTCAAATAGTGTTGGCAACATTTCTTAGCTTCTACGGTTCCCGTGCATTATCTCATTAAATCTCTGCAAAGTATCAGGTTTGTGCTTGAAACACCTTTCTGCCTGATTTCAGATAAATGGCTACTGAAATTATAACCCTTTTATGATATGATCGTTTAGTGTTCAATTTTTGTGTTATAAAACTACAGAATATCTTAAATATGTTTTCTGATAGATCTAGGGCAGCAAATCCCTTCTGGATATTTTCCTCTGAAATTACATTGAAAGAAATAAACAGCTGTCAGGAGTATGAAGCCTAAACCATTAGATTGCTGAGTCAGTGTTCTGGAAGTTACACTATGTCCTAGAATTCAAGTCACATGCCCTGACATTCAAATCCTCATTTTCTTTTTTGAGGGTCAACATAAATTAGTAGTGGGAGGTCAAAAAGGGGCAGGAGAACTACTGGGAAATCCAAGCGCACGTACAAGTGGCGACCAACATTCTAATTGTGGAGGCAGGATGATGCTCAAAATGTGGTTACTACCTCATTTGTGATGGAAAGCCTGTTCTTTAGGAAACGGTTCTCTTTGTCCATTATAGGTACTGAATTAGATATTTCTTTGCGGCTTGGTCTTGTTTTCTCCTGCAAGACCCTATAAAGCAGTTGAATGAAACACAGTATTCTACAAATATAAGACCAATGCATTTTATCCTTAAGCCATATTCCATTTGAACTTCTCACACTTTGAAGGAGAGTCAACAGGCTTATTGTCAGGCAGGTGCCCTCTTTGGCAAGATACTGGGCTTCAAATCCAGGCTTTGTGGATTTGGTCTTTTTTTTTTTTTTTTTTTTTTTTTTGCCTGCCTGCCTGCCATTCAAATGGCCTACACCTGACATGCAGCTTAAACCATCTCCTAAAGTGAAGAGAGAAGAGAGGCCTACCATCTGTCTCTGCTGAGCCCTGGGGCTTTGTTCAGTCTGGCAGAAAAAAGCTCTCAGAGAGGAGATGTAAAGGAAAGCCCACCTCCTTCCGTGTGAAGGAGGGTGGTGGAAGAAGAGCAAGAGGGGTCTGGCCCAGCGGTCAGCCTGATCTAGGTGCTGAGCAGGCTTCATGATGTTCCAGCAGGAAGGGATGCAGAATGCATGGGCTCTGCAAGGAGCAGCCGAGTGGGGTCCCTTGAACCAACAAGAGGTGGTCCAGCCTGCTTACGAGCACTGAGCAGAGTGGTCAGCCAGAGAGTTTTCCAATCCTAGCGGGGCCCTGAGCTGAGATCCGCTGGGCTGGCCCTGAGTCAATCGCGGTGGGATGAGGCCAGGCTGCAGAGGGCCCAAAGGGGTTGCATGGAGGGCACTGTGGGCGGTTAGAGAGGCCTCAGCCAGTGAGATGGAGGAGAAGCAGGGCCTCGGGGACCATGCCCCACGAGAATGGCTCCTGAGCGTCCAGGTCCCACCATAAATCTACCAGCCCTCGGCCTCAGCTCAGAAGCCAGCAGGCAGGGGCGCCTGGGTGGTTCAGTCGTTAAGCGTCTGCCCTCGGCTCAGGGCGTGATCGCGGTGTTATGGGATAGAGCCCCACATCAGGCTCCTCCACTGGGAGCCTGCTTCTTCCTCTCCCACTCCCCTGCTGTGTTCCCTCTCTCTCTCTGTCAAATAAATAAATAAAATCTTAAAAAAAAAAAAAAAAAAGAAGCCAGCAGGCAGCCCAGCAATCAGGCAGCCCATCAGGCATCACCAGGACTTAGAGGAAGACCATAGCGGACGAGAATACCTGGTCAGAAGGAAACTGGGAGGCTGAGCAGTACCCACAGGTTAGTTAAAAGTATTGTGTGCATCTAAGGTTTAAACTCGATGGGCCTTTCAGTTGGGTTCTGCTGGTTTGTTTGCTTTGTTCCTCTGTGAGAAATAGGAAGTGTTTAAAGAAGGCAAGAAATTATGTACAGAAAATGAGAAATGACATGTTCTCCGTACTTCCCAGCTGCGGCCTGTATCATTGTAGGTAGCTGACAGGTCGACAAGAAGGATGCACGCACGCACACACGCATGCACACGCCTGCTGTAGCCCAGGTATAGAACTTAACAGAAGCAAACCACAAAGCAGAACAAAGCAGACACTTCCCTGAAGTTCCTTCCAGAGCTCACAGCTGCCGGTGAGAGCGTTTCCTGCATAGACGTTCTGTCAAACTCTGGTCAAGTCTTGTGCAGTGGGGCTCGTGGTACCATTTCAGAAGAACTTCCACAGACCATTTTAAGAGAGCATTCACCAACATGGAGAGCTCCTCGTTCTTGCAGCAAAGTTGGCCTCAGGGCAGCCAGTTCTCACCCAGGGCCAGTGCCCAGGACCCTGATGATCAGCCAGCTTTCCAGCATTCCAGGGAGCCTGTGTTAGGGAATTTTTTTTTTTTAAGTAAGCTCCACACCCAGGATGGAGCCCAGTGCGGGGCTTGAACTCACAGCCCTGAGATCAAGACCTGAGCTGAGAGCAAGAGTCGGACGCTTAACCAACTGAGCCACCCCGGCGCCCCATAAGAATTGTTGTTGTTGTAGTTTGGTAGCACTTGAAAGAGTGAACATTTTCGTGTGTACAAATGATTATGGGTGTTATAAGCACATTATGTTACTTACGTAACTGAGTTTTTATCAGGTCGTTTACCCATCGTAGAGTTTTTAGAATGTACTGGTCAGTGACAGAGTATGTCCTCCAGGTCATTGCAGCGTGGTCGGGGGGAACTTGGGGTCCTGGCCCAGAAACTGCTCCCCAGGGGTGCCAGACATGGTTCCCGTCTATCTAGCGATACCCAAGACCAAGTCAGGATGAAGAAAGCTTTCCCAGACAGAATCAGACTGACCCTGCCAAATCCTGTCAGAAGTTGCCCATCTCTTATGTTTATATGAAAGTTCAAAAAGCTATCCAATTTTTTCCTTATATTGTACTGAATATGTTTATTGTAATATCTATTATTTCATCCTTTGAAAAATCAGTCTCTGAAATAACAATTGTGAAGGCCTCTTTTCTACCACACTAAGTTGATTTGGGTTTTGCTTCTTTTCCAAAGTCATCTTTTTTTTTTTAAGATTTTATTTATTTATTTGACACAGAGAGAGACAGCCAGCGAGAGAGGGAACACAGCAGGGGGAGTGGGAGAGGAAGAAGCAGGGTCCCGGTGGAAGAGCCTGATGTGGAGCTCGAACCCAGGACTCTGGGATCATGCCCTGAGCCGAAGGCAGAGGCTTAACGTCTGAGCCACCCCGGTGCCCCTCAAGTCATCTTTCTTGAACATGGCCCTAGGTCACTTCTAAAGAAATTTCCCTATTTTATTTCTCATATCTGTATCTTTTTTTTTTTCCATAACAAAGTTTCCACAAGAATTTCTAATACACTCGTGGTAATGTTCAACAGTATCTGTTGGAATCAGAGGTCAGAATCCGTTTGACCTTAGAAAAGCTTTCTACGGCCAAGAAATCTAGGACAGTGGGACTCTCCTTTTGCAGAAGAATTTGATAGGGTATTAGATAGACCTGGAAGCCTTGGAGGCATTTGTGTTTGGAGTTAGGCACACTGGTCCGTGGCCCCATGTTTGGAGGAAGGTGAGCACCGTCAGCAGCAGAGTGTCATCAGCTCAAGGGGGAATCCTAGAAGTTCCCTTTTCTGATTTTTCATGCAGAATGTTGATGAAGTCCTTCCTGTTGGGTTCATTCTCTGGTATGAGAGAAGTCCTTCCTGTTGTACTTCCTGTTGGGTTCATTCTCCGTTGTGAAAATGGCCATGACTTTATCAAACTATGGTACTGCATGTGAAACACTAGACAGAAAGGCCTCACTTCCCACTGGAAAATCCCAAAGGCAGCCAAAATTCTAAAAAGATGAGCTAAAGCGCAGGGGTAGGCTGTACTATTCCAGGCTATGGATTTTAAAATATATTCAAAGAACTAATTGGCTGAGTTTTCAGGTATGGGTGCAGCATTTGTCTCCACTAGCGTTGGTCAGATATCTTAATGGGGGCTCTCTTGGCATTTTGGATGGGACAATTCTTTGTTCAGAACTCTCCTACACATTATCACACAATGAGAGTCCTGGGCCTCCAGGCACTAAATCATAGTAGCATTTCTATGTTATAGCCACCAATAACACCTTCTGTACATTTCTGAACACCCTATTGGAAGTCATCCTTCTTCCAACCGAGATATACTAGCTCTAGCCTAAGACGTAGGAATGAGCACTTTGTTAAAGTTAGAATTTCATGTATATAATCAATTCTTTAGACCAAAAGTCAGACTTTTTTCATGTTCTGTATGCTGTTTATTTTTTATTATGTTCAGTTAGTCAACATATAGTACATCATAAGTTTTTGATGTACTGCTCATCACAACACGTGCCCTCCTTAATACCCATCACCTGGTTACCCCCTACCCCTACCCCCCTGCGTTCCATAACCCTCAGTTTGTTTCCCGGAGTCCAGAGTCTCTCATGGTTTGTCTCCCTCTCTGATTTCGTCCCATTCCGTTTTCCTTCCCTTCCCCTGTGGTCCTCTGCTCTATTCCTTATGTTCCACATTTGAGTGAAACAATATGATAATTGCCTTTCTCTGCTTGACTTATTTCACTTAGCATAATCCCCTCCAGTTCCATCCATGTCGATGCAAATGGTGGGTATTCATTCTTTCTGCTTTCAATCCATTTATAGAAATACTAGATCCAACTGAAATGGATCTCCCCCTAGTTCGTCCTAAGATTTTTAGAGTCTTTCCATGAAGTGTGATCGTCAGACCAACAGCATGAACATGACCTGGAAGCTTGTTAAGAATGTACAATCTATGGAATCAGAGACTGTATTTTGACAGAATTCTCACTTAATCCGTATGTACTTTAAAGTTTGAGACACAGCGCTTTAGAGAATACTCTGGACAATCTTGTGACAGTTTCTTGTAGTTAGACTGTCCCCCCTAGTGGCACAACTGATTAGCATCCCAACCCCCAACCATATAAACCCTTCCTATTTGCACTTTCCCATTGTGGTAAATGTAGAAACTTCTCTACCAAAGAACCGTCATGTTCCTCCCCAACCTGGGTTCCAACCACATCAACTGAGCTGTCTGGTAATTATGAGAAAGCCAGAATATCAGGTGATCTTAATTATTCCTATTACAGTCTGTGATAGTCTAGTGCAAATCCAGGCCTGGAGTTATGCTAGGTCGGCTTACATTTTAAGATATTTTAATGTTTTTTTATTATATTATGTTAGTCACCATACAGTACATCCCTGGTTTCTTTTTTTTTTTTTTTTTAAGATTTTTACATACAGTACATCCCTGGTTTCTGATGTAAAGTTCGATGATTCATTAGTTGCGTATAACACCCAGTGCACCATGCAATATGTGCCCTCCTTAATAATACCCATCACCGGCCTTTCCCAATCCCCCCACCCCCCTCCCTCTGAAGTCCTCAGTTTGTTTCTCAGAGTCCATAGTCTCCCATGTTTCACTCCCCCTTCTGATTACCCCTCTTCTTTATCCCTTTCTTCCCCTACCGATCTTCCTAGTTCTTATGTTCCATAGATGAGAGAAATCATATGATAGTTGTCTTTCTCTGCTTGACTTATTTCACTTAGCATTATCTCCTCCAGTGCCGTCCATGTTGCAGCAAATGTTGAGAACTCGTTCTTTCTGATAGCTGAGGAATATTCCATTATATATTCCATATATGGGCCACAACTTCTTAATCCAGTCATCATTGCACTACTGGGTATTTACCCCAAAGATACATTTTAAGATAAAAGCTGGAATTATTTGCTCAGGATATACACTGCCTGGCATTGTCTATCTTTCCCATTTGATGCTGCTGTTATTTTATTTTTAACCTGATCTTTTTTCTCATCTAAAGAAAATCCCACTATCAGATTCACCCACTCCTATTTTCTGTCATCTGCAACAACGAAAATCCAAAAGGCCCCAGGACCACAAACATCCAAAGGAACAAATGAATGGGGTATTGTGCTTCTGTGTGACCAGCAGGGACTCACATAAAGGACCACTTGTGCCAGTCTCGTTTACAATCAGCTGACTCTCTGGACACTCTGAGCATCAGTAGCCCTTGAACTTGCCTGCTCCTGTCTGCAACTGGTTCAACAGTGAACTCAGACCAATTAAATTTCCAAAGATACCCTGAGAACGAATCCACCTGGGCCCAAGTGCACGTCACTCCTTCGCTGCTTCTGCCAGCTGGACTCACACTTGCCCAGAAGTTAGCAAACATCCTGCAAGCTGTCAACAAAGAAAAGGACGGGCAATCCTAGCAAATTCGATGTGGGATTATCCTTTTTCCTTTCTGCCTAAAATCTGCTAGATTTTAGGGTCCTACCCAAGTAGGTTTTTAGGCATATTTAGATGTATCGTGGATTTTATTTTGAAGGGACATTTTACAATTTATGGTAAAATACAGAAAACAAAACTTACTATTTTAATTATTTTAAATAGTATTGAATTCAGAGGCATTCAGCACAATCACATTGTCATACAAGCATCACCACTGTTTTCAGAATCAATTTTTAGAAAGATTTCTGTAATTCTGACAATCTTCTATACTGTATTGTGTATTTAGGAAAATTATGTTTCTCACTTTTCTGTGTTCAACCAGGACACATTTGGTTTATTCAATTTTAAAGATTTTCTCACATCATTTATGCACTAATGATGAAAGGTAAATGGAGAGAAATATCTGGAACTATCTTCAAACTGTATACACAGGACTATTTTTGATTCTCTAATAGTCCCCATTATATCTTTTTATTACTTATAAACGTTGTTTTTCCCCTATATATAGCCTTTTTATTAAGCCTAAACAAATCTAAGCAAGGACAATACAAATAGAAGAGGAAAGTCATTAATTATATATGTGTTAGTCTTCATAAATTCAAAACAACTGTGCCACTTTAATGCTTTAAAAACCATTATACAACCACGAATATTTTTAAAGTCCTTTACTGTGTGGTGAGATAAATACTTTGTTCCTTTCATATATCCTCAAATATATTTCTATTTATAAAACAAACAGATGCACACATTTGAAAGCATTCTGATTTTATTAGGGGGCTGGTGCTCAGAGACCAAAAAACCCCCCAAAATATTGGCACTAAAAAAACTGTTGTCAGGAAAATTTGGGGTTGTTGTCTTAATAAGATAAGACATGACTAAGGCATATCAGACATGACCCCTTGTTGTGGGTTGACAAGACTGTGATTAAGTTCTTGTTCTACTTGTTGGTTTTAGCTTTTCATTATTCTTATCTTTTTATAGCCACCTGCCCTGACTAGTAAAAGCTTCATCCTAATTTTGGGTCTGAGGCACCTCCTTACATAAGCACCGTCCACACAGAGAAATGATTCTTCAGCCAGTCATACATGCTCCCTATTTTTCATTTTGGCACATAAAGCACCAAACCAACTTTGCTGTATCTGGGCAGTTTTTTTCATCAGTTGTTCACAGCAAACTTTGCCTTCAGCTTTTCTTAGAATTTGTATTACTGCTCAGCCACTTGCACCATCTACTGAATCCCAGCCATAGAAGGTGCCACATTTAGATAATTATTTTGGTAAACAGCAAATAAGTTATGAAAAAGTTGTGACAAGACAAATTTCAAGCACTAGTTTCCCTAAGATCAAACTGAATAGTAAAGCCAGGCAAACGTTTAATCCACTTTCAGTAAACAGCTCGTTTCCTTGCATTGTCAGATATTTTAAATTTTTCTATAATCTCTTATGTGCTCCTCTTAAATGTATCATACTGGGCAAAATTCGTTCTATGAGTTATATGTTATACAGATAAACACATGTCTGTGGAAATCGCGATTTGGGATAGACAAGTAAAGAAGTTGGTGGATGTTAAGTGGAGTCAAGAAGACTATCTTAAAATGTCTAAATCTAAAATCTTAAAATATCTAAATCTGAATATGATCAGCCATACTTGGAAGGGGGTGGGTTTCCTGGGAGTGGCTCCAGGGAGCAGATATCTGACCATGGGAAGAGTCCTGAAAGGCAGCTTTGCCTTCACAAATGGAAGACTTCTCTAGAATTTAGAGCCTTTCAACAAGGGAACAGGTTGCCTTCTGAGGTGGTTTGTCTCTCGAAATGTTCAGACAAGTATATATAGGAATATTGTAAAAGCAGTCCCTGTCAGCTACTTAACGCCTTAACTCCCTTCTGACCTCACCTGGCTTAATAAACTAGGCTGCTAAGGGTAACTTGAACACAGGTTTATTGTTGGGTTATGAAATACAGTGGCCTCAGAAAGTATTTGGATTCGTGATCGTTTTGCTCCTATCTGTGAGGTAGGTTGTTTCCAAAGATGGTCACACCAATCCATTCCATCCTGTATGCCCTTCTGCAAGGCAACTTTGCCAACAAAGAGATGAAGTCTCTTTCCTCTTTCCTTGAATCTGGACTGGCCCCGTGAGTTTCTCTGACCAATAGAATGCAGTGCAAACGACCCTGTGATGTCTTGGTCTTACAAGACCTTGCAGTTTCTGTTTCTGCCCTCTCGAGAGCCAACTGTTACATAGATAAGTTCAGGGTACCCTATTGGAGAGGCCACTTGGAAAGAGATGAGCCTAGATGGTAAGAGGTCGAACAGAGGAGAGCCGAAATGCCCAAGCTGCCAGCCAGCACCACTGGTAGACAGCATGGATTTTCCAAAATTATCTGCCCCAGCTGACCCTCCTGAAGCTAAGATGAGTTGTTCTCACCAACCCTTGCCCAAATTCCTGACTCACAGAACTGTAAGCAATAAAATGGACACTGATTTAAGTTACTAAATGCTAGGCTGGTTTATTACCCAGCAGTAACAACAGATATCCAAAACAGAATTGGTATCTGGAAGTGGGTTGCTGCTATAACAAAAACCTAAAGCCCCTGTCATTGGTTTTGATACTGGGTGGCAAGAGAAAGTTCAGGGAGGAAACTGTTAGGTCAGCCTGGAATGACAGTGAGAAAACACCATTGGAGGTTCAAAAAAAAAAGAGCGAGCTATGTTATAGAGTGTAGAATTTTTTGGCCACACGATCGCCTGTGGGATCATGGAAGCTAGGAGATGCAGCTAATGAACTCACTGATGTGAGCAAAGGAGGGTGTCCCCTGTCCGGCTGATGTACAATTGCCTCGCTCCAGAACTGTTTGGTTTCATCCCTCTTTCTCACCTCCTAGGCCTCCAGTCAATGGCTCTGAATTTGCTGATGTGGATAAGGAGATTTCGAGGTAAAATATTGAAAGTACAACTGGCTTCTCTGAGCCGCATTGATAAAATACAGGAAGAGAGACATAAACTAAAGAGGAAACTGTTTAGCTTTTAGGCAGGATAAAGAAAAGATATAGAAAACCCAGGACAGACTCTAGGGCCAGCAAAACATTATCGAAGTGAGAAATGGCCTCCGAGTGAAGGTTAAATCAAGGGTTTGGCTAAAAATCCCTGGTTAAAGCCTCTGTAAGACTCAAGGCAGCATCTAATAGACCCTCCCATCTAGACACTTTCTAAGAATATTAAGGGCGTATTTCCCCACAACAGCCTTGCCTGTGACCCAAAGAGAAGCCCGTTTTAGAAAAAATTACGGATATAATTTTTTTGTTGTTGTTTGTTTGTTTTTGCTATGGTTTAATACCCAATAACATTCATAGGGAACCCAGAACATTTTTAAGATAAATACTTACTGAAGTACCATAAGCTTTAAGTAAAAGGTACAATTCAAAATGAGACAAATATCAAAATGAGACAATTCAAAATGAATAGAGCTCTCTAGGCCCCCATTTTTTTATGGGCAGGAAGCAGGTTGAGAGAACATCTTCTAATGAAAAGAAAAAATGAAAGGGTAGAGCCAAGATCACAGAGGATAAATTCCAGAGCTTTAAACAAATAATGACCAGGGAACCAACATTTGTTGCCCCCTGTAGATATGTGCCTGGCTGGACTTCAGAACTGCAAAGGACAAGTGACCACTATATGCCTCCTGTTCTTTTCCTTAGTTTGTATCACTCAGATGACAGGCGATCCTCATAAAATTGCCTGAGCCCCTTGCTGAGGGCGACACATTCTTCTCAATGTCTTTGAGGAGCACAAAGCCAGCCAATTCCCATTTGCGCTTATCATCTTTCGCAGCTGAATTGGTTCAGAAGAGGGATCCTCTCACTATCCCACACATGCTTTCCCTGTTACACCTTGCATCACATAAAACAGATTTCCTTTCCTCAAAAGCATTGTTCACACAAGGCATGTGTATATAAAGCAGATTCTAACAAAGATCTGAATTAACAGTTAGAGTGGAGGCATCTCGAATCTCCAGTCTTCCTCCTTAAAAAGTTCCTTGAACATATTTACCAGCTCTGGCTCTAGCCTTCTGCCAAACTACTTAGCCCTCTCTTCCCCTCTTTCTTCTTCTTTGTCCTCCACCCCCAAATCTCTGGCACTTCCTCTGGAGAACTCAGCTCTGGGACTCCATTTGAATATCCAAGGGCTCTGCTAAAGTGAAATTTCTTGAACCCTTCTGTCTCTTCCACTAGTGTATGTTAGAAGAAAAAAGCCATAGAGAGATTTCTTTCTTCGCTGATATGAATTATGCTGCCTTCCTCACAAAGCAGAGGTAGTTATGGTTAATTTGGGCTCCATATTTTCCCTTTCCCATTACTTTTAGATAGCACTAAGTAAAAACAATGGTTTAGTAAGAGTTTACATAATTCTATTTAAGGTTAAAGTAGAAATCACTAAGAACGATAAGATGCTGAGAATATGAAGTTTCATTCCACACGAAATTTAGTACTATTTTAAGCTTTTTAAGATTATGATTATAAAGAAAATAATATAATCTCAAATCAAGATAAATATCTGCTGTGAAGAACAAAAATAGGGTGGGATGAAGAGGCTGAGATTCTCCAAGGTTGCCACCCACAGGCATCAGATAATTGCTTCACTCCGGCCATTGATTTCAGTAGCTCAGAAGCTAAATAAATACCAAAGTGAAACTTTTTTTAAACCATTGGCTGGCATGCTTATTTTAATTGTACAATTTTAATTACAATATTTAAAGCTAGTTACAGCTGTATAATTTAGTGATATTTATTATTTTGACATATTTGTATATATGTATACAAAACGCATTGTGTCATATAGGGAAAGCTGTTGAAATATTGCCAAATTGGTTCTTAGTATTAAAAAACTAAGCACAAACTATAAAGGGGGAGGGTTAATGGATTGAACTACATGAAAATATAAAACTTCTACTCATCAAAATGCACAATTAAGAGCTTTGGAAACATGGCGGAGCAAGAGCAAAGAAAGATCCCTTTGGTTCCAGAAAATCTCCTGAAAAAGAGGAAGGCCCTTAAAGCCATTCAAGCAAAGCAGGTACTTTAGGACAAGAAGGAACAGAACAAAATAAAAGAGCTCAAGTTTAAGCGACTGGAATAGTTTCCACATGATTCCTGGCGGCAACAACGTGACAGGGTGTGCCTCAGACGTCTAGAAGTGAAACCTCATGGCTGAGAAGTGCCAGAAAAACATTCCTTGGCCTTTGTTGTTCACATTCAAAGCATTAATGGGTGCAGAGGACCAGGCTTTGCCTGAAGATTTTCAGTGGTGTCTTTGTCAGAGTGATCCCCAGACCATAAAAACGCTGCGTATATAAAAATGAACCTTATGTGACCTGGGGATTTCCAAATCTGAAGTCTACCCAGGAACTCATCTGGAAATGTGGACAAGCCAAGGTCAAGAATAAAACCATGCTGGGGTGCCTGGGTGGCTCAGTGGGTTAAGCTTCTGACTCTTGATCTCAGCTCAGGTCTTGATCTCAAGGTCCTGAGTTCAAGCCCTCTGTTGGGCTCCACTCTGAGCATGGAACCTACTAAAAAAATAAATGAAGAAAGAAAGAAAGAAAGAAAGAAAGAAAGAAAGAAAGAAAGAAAGAAAGAAAGAGAAAGAAAGAGGAGAAAGCCATCCCTTTATCAGAAGGAAAGAAAGAAAGAAAGAAAGAAAGAAAGAAAGAAAGAAAGAAAGAAAGAAAGAAAGGAGAAAGCCATCCCTTTATCAGACCACACAGTGATTGAGGAGAACCTAGGGAAGTATGGCACTATTTGCTTGGAAGAACTCATTCATGCAATTGCCTTTCCAGGGAAGAATTTCCAGGCAATCTCTGAGTTCTTACATCCTTTCCATCTCTCAGGAGCCCCTCCTGATGCCAAGAATAGAGCGGGCTTCCTCAAAGACGTGGGTTTACCTGGCTATTGAGGTGAATCCATCAATCAGCTCATTTGGCAGCTGAATTAAATCTAGAATATCTGAAAGCACGGCACATTGGAGGTATGTGTTTTATCTTTTGGAATTGTTATCAGTCCCTTCCAAGAAGATTATTTTCTACTCTGTTTTCAGAAACGAGAGGGAGGGGCCAAGGAAAAGATGAAGATGTTCCTGGCAGGCCCTTCTCATCATAGCCCAGTTCCAAGGACAAGTTAGAGTCGTTTTTCTATGTTGGCTGCCAATGCCAACTCTGAAGTTAGCAAAGGACTCGTGTCGTGGAAGAGGGAGTCCTGCTATGTCACATCTTCTATCCGGGGGTTTAATGTTGGTGAACAAATACCCAAGCATGAATATAAGACAGCAGTGGACCAAGCTCAGGGACATATTGAACCTGGGGGTTCCTGGGGCCCTATTTTGGAAGGAACTTGAAATATAATTACAAAGAAGAGTACAAAACAGTGGAGGGAAAAACACAAACTTAAAAAAAAAGAGAAAGAAAAATCAGTGTAAACTAGGAGAAAGCCTTCACAAAACATATAAACCTCAAGGGATTAATTCAGAATATATGTGTATCAATAAGAAAAAGCTAACAGAATAGAAAAATTATAAGAGACAAATGGGCAATTCACAAAAGAGAAAAGAGGAAAGGCTCAATTCTGGCAATAGGAAAATGCAAGTTAAAACCACAAGTGCTTACAGAAGCCAGATAAGTAATGTTAGGGCATAAAACAAGCCAACTGATTCCTTTTTTTTTTTTTTAAGATTTTATTTATTTATTTGAGAAAGAGAGAGAGAGAGCACAAACAGGGCAAAGGGGCAGAGGGAGAGGGAGAAGCAGACTCCCAGCCGAGCAGGGAGACCCATGTGGGACTCAGTCTCAGGACCCCGGAATCATGACCGGGGCCAAGGACAGATGCTTAACTGAGCTACGTAGGCGCTCCGTAAGTGCTTCAAAATAAGAAGTGATGCTAACTGGAAAACTGCAGCTAACAAAGAACAACTTCTCCCCAGCTCCGGTAGTTGACACGAGGGAGTGATTTCTATTTGTTCAAAAGATGCCAGATTTTTATATGAAATTTCAAAATTTTTAAAATACTGTACAGACCAAACAAAGATGTTTGTCATGCAATACAGCCCGCAGGGCATGAATTTGCAAACTTTAATCTAAACCCATGTCAGAAGAAAATATGTTCTCCCTATTAGCAAGGCTCTAAACTTATTCCTAAAGACCGTGGGCCCCCAATGATCATGTTGCAAGGCTTTTGGTAATTTCCCTTTCTTACAAAGTGTGGGCACCACAAGATCACTCGGATGACTATTTGGTATCCAACAACAAGCATCCCTCGTTAATTCTTTTAGTATTTCTTCATTGGGTAATTTGTCTCATTAACAGTTCATCTCAACTATGCTATTTTTTACATTGATCATTTTTACATGTTTTTCTTATCAGCATTGTGTTGTAATACAACCCTAATTCTCAGAGTAGATCAATGGCTCAGAGCTGTTCATGAAAGCCTAAAAGCAGTGTTCAAAGAGAAAAAAATATGTACCTTAAGAAATGTAAGAATGGATGAAGAAGATGTGGTAGTGATATACAGTGGAATATTACTCAGCCATAAAAAGCATGACATTTTTTTTATTTGCAACCATGTGAGTGGAGCTAGAGAATATTATGCTAAGTGAAGTAAGTCAGTCACAGAAACACAAATACCATATGATTTCGCTTATATGTGAAATTTAAGAAATAAAACAAATGAGCATGGGGGGAAAAAAGAGAGAGAGAGGCAAACCAAGAAACGGACTGTTACTTAACGGTAGAGAATAAACTGATGGCTATTCAGGGGAGGTTGGGGGGGGTTAAATGGGAGATGGGGATTAAGGAGGGCATGTGTTGTGATGAGCACCAGGTGTTGTACGAAAGTGTGGAATCACTAAATTGTACACCTGAAACCAATATACTCTATGTGAGCTAACTGCAATTTAAATAAAAACTTTTTTAAAATGTAAGGTTAAATTGTGAATAGGGATCCAGTATAAATTTAAAATGTGAATCAGTGTATGCTCAGACTATATCTTCCAGTGCAGAGAATCCAAATAAGTGCTATAAATAAAGAAAGAAAGAATAGTACAAAGATGAATTTCTGAAAATTGGGATTTTTTTTGGTCTATTCCCCCAATAATCCCCATTTATAAAAAATTGACAAATAATGACATGATCTATCAATGTTGGTTTTTTTTTTTTAAGATTTTATTTATTTATTTGACAGAGAGAGAGACAGCCAGTGAGAGAGGGAACACAAGCAGGGGGAGTAGGAGAGGAAGAAGCAGGCTTCCAGCGGAGGAGCCTGATGTGGGGCTCGATCCCAGGGCTCTGGGATCACACCCTGAGCCAAAGGCGGACGCTTAACGACTGAGCCACCCAGGCACCCCCCATCAATGTTTTTATCTAATTTTCAAGGCAAGCATAGTGAGCTACTATCTGGGAAAACAATGGAATTTTACAAAACCAATAATGCTGTTCAGCACAAATTTGATGAATTGTGTCTCTAAAGAAAAATCATACTAATGATCACCTGCAGTCTTTAAAACCAGGTATAGGTCATGTATTTCCAAGAGGCATAAAAATAGCCTTGGGGCACCTGGGTGGCTCAGTCACCGACTGAGTGTCCAACTCTTGATTGCAGCTCAGGTCATGATCTCAGGGTCGTAGGATCGAGCCCCACATCAGGCTCTCAGCACAGAGTCTGTGTTTGTCCCTCTCCTTCTGCTCTTCCCCCTGCTCATGGTCACTCTCTCATTCTCTCTCTCAAATAAATAAATAAATAAATGATTTTTAAAAATAGCCTCAAAGTTAAAGGCAAGTATTATGTTCAGAGAGAACACAAAACAAATATGTGAAATCCATTACCAGATGCCTTTGCTGTTGGACATTATGTAATATCAATATTGTATGCTATGGGAGAGCAATTATTATTGTGTGTGGTTATTGTATATATGAAAGAACCATGGTGACTGAGGTCAAAATCCTAGGAGAGCCAAACCTACATAGGCCAAAGCTATTCAGTCCCTAATTGGATTGAAGTAATCAGCCTTTCAGCTCTGCTTCATGGAGGAAATGATGAACTACCTCCGGAGAAAAATAAATATCAACTTCCTCGGTCACTATGATTCATTTATATACAATATCCAGCATGTATTAAAAATTGAACTTTGCATCGGAAACTGGGGATATACCGTATGGTGACTAACATAATATAATAAAAAAACATTTAAAAATATCTGAGGCATAAAGAAAATGCAGAAAACATGACTGAGAAATCAAGAGAAAAAAAGGTAATAAAGAAGACTCACAAGTACTCCAGCTACTCAAGTTAGTACAAAGGGATTTTAAGTACCATGAACATGTTAAAGAATATAAAGGAAAATATGGATTAAATGAATGAAAATGAGCTTTTTCTGTTTTTATTGAGATGTAATTGACATATAACATTGTATAAGTTTAAGGCATACAACATAATGATTTGATATATGTGTATATTACGAAATCATTACTACAATAAGTTTACTTAACATCCATTGCCTCATATAGCTACAATTTTTTTCTTGTGATGAGAACTTTTAAGATCCACTCTCTTAGCAACTTTCAAATATACAATACAGTGTTATTAAATATAGTCACCATACTGCACATTTACATACTCAGAACTTATTTATCTTTTAGCTGGAAGTTTGTAACTTTTGCTCACCTTCACCCATTCTCCCACCCCTTAAGGAAGTAGTAGGAGAAAGTAGTAATGAATCTCTCTTTTGAAGAAAGTTCTTCCTTTACATAACATTAATGTTAAAATTCATAAAGAAAAAGACATCTTTAACTTGTCTGAAATTAAAAACTTATGATAGATAACAAATACCATATGATTTCACTCATATGTGGAACTTAAGAAACAAAAAGGAATGAACATAGAGGAAGGGAAGGAAAAAAAAATAAGATAAAGGCAGAGAGGGAGGCAAACCATAAGAGACCCTTAAATATAGGGAACAAACTGAGGGTTGCTGGAGGGGAGGTGGATGGGGGTGAGATAATTGGGTGGTGGGGATCAAGGAAGGTAATTGATATAATGAACACTGGGTGTTATATGCAACTGAAGAATCACTGAATTCTACCCCTGAAACAAATACTACACTATATGTGAGCTAATTTGAATTTAGTACCAAAACCGTCAAAGGACAAGGAGGAACCTCCATACTGTTTCCCATAGTGACTAAATCAATTTATGATCCTACCAACAGTTCATAAGGGTTCCCTTTTCTTTACAGCCTCACCAGCATTTATTATCACTTGTCTTTTTGATCGTAGCCATTCTAACTGCTGTAAGGTGATATCTCATTGTGATTTTGATTGGTATCTCCCTAATAATTAATTATGTTAAGCACCTTTTCATGTACCTGTTGACCATTTGAATATTTTCTTTGGAAAAATGTCTATTCAGGTCCTCTGCCTATTTCTTTAATTGAATTACTTGCTTTTTTGCTATTGAGTTGTAGGAGTTCCTTATATATTTTGGACATTAACCCTTTATCAGATATGTGGTTTGCAAATATTTTCTGCCATCCCATAGGTTGCCTTTTCTTTTTTTTTTTTTTAAAGATTTTATTTTTTTATTTATTTATCTGACAGAGATAGAGACAGCCAGAGAGAGAGGGAACACAAGCAGGGGGAGTGGGAGAGGAAGAAACAGGCTCATAGTGGAGGAGCCTGATGCGCCGGGATCACACCCTGAGCCGAAGGCAGACGCTTAACCGCTGTGCCACCCAGGTGCCCCCATAGGTTGCCTTTTCATTTTGTTAAGTGTTTCATTTGCTGTGTAGATGCTTTTTAGTTTGGTGTAGTTCCACTTGTTTATTTTTGCTTTTGTTGCTTGTGCTTTAAGTGTCATAGCCCAAGACTCATTGCAAAGACCAACATCAAAGAGCATTTTCCCTATATTTTCTTCTAGGAGTTTTATGGTTTCAGGTCTCACATTTAAGTCTGTAATTCATTTTCAGTTAATTTTTGTGAGTGATATAAGATAGTAGTCAGGTTTCCTTCTTTTGCATGTACATATCCAATTTCCCCAGCACCATTTATTGAAGAGACTGTCCTTTTCCCACATTGAGTATGCTTAGTATACTTGTCAAATATTAGTTGACTGTATATATGATGGTATATTTGGGGGAGCTCTCAATTCTGCTCCACTGGTCTGTATGTCTGTTTTTATGCCAATATCTACTGTTTTGAGTAATACAGTTTTAGAATACAGTCTGAAATCAGGGAGTATGATGCCTCCAGCTTTGCTCATTTTTCACAGGATTACTTTGGCTATTCAGGGTCTTTGTCATTTCAAATGAATTTTAGGATTGTCTTTTTTTTTATATCTGTAAAAATGCCATTGGAATATTACTAGGAATTACATTGAATCTATAGGTGGCTTTGGGTAGTATGAACATTTTAACAGTATTAGTTCTTCTAATCCATGAACATGGGATATCTTTCTGCTTAAATCCTTTTCAATTTCTTTCAACAACGTCTTGGAGTTTTCAATATATAGATTTACTCAGTTTACTCCTAAGTATTTATTGTTTTTGATGCTATTGTAAGTGGGACTCTTTATTTCTTTTTCAGATATTTCACTATAATTTACAGAAATGCTACTGATCTCTTTATGTTGATTTTGTATTCTGCAACTTTACTGAATTTATTGATTAGTCCTAACAGTTTTGTGGGGGTTTTTGGTGGAGTCTCTAGGATATTCTATACCTTAAAATCATGTCATCTGCAAACAGAGACAATTTACTTCTTCCTTTCTAATTTGGATGCCTTTTATTTCTTTTTCTTGCCTGTCTACTCTGTCTAGGACTTCCAGCACTATGTTAAATAAGAGCAGTGAGAGTGGGCACCCTTGTCTTGTTCCTGATCTTGGAGGAAAATCTTCCAACCTTTCAACATCAAGTATAATGTTAACTGAATTTGTCATATATGACATTTATTATGTTGAGGTATACTCCCCCATACCCAGTTTGTTGAGTTTTTAATCACGAATGAATGTTGAATTTTTCCAAATGTTTTTTCTGTATCTGTTGAAATGATCATATGATTTTGATCTTTTATTTTATTAATGTGATTTATCATATTTATTGATTTACATATGTTGAAGCAACTTTGCATCCCATGGATAAACCCAACTTGATCATGGTATATGCTTCTTTTAATGTGCTGCTGAGTTCAGTTTGCTAGTATTTTTTAAGAATTTTTACACCTATATTCATCAAGGATATTGGCCTATAGTTATCTTTTCTTATGTCTTTATCTCGATTCAGTATCAAGATAATATTGGCCTTGTAAAATGAATTTTGAGTTTTCCCTCCTCTTCGATTTTTTAAAAAGTGCCTGAGAAGGATCGTGTTAATTCTTCTTTAAATATATGGCAAAATTCACATGGGAACCATCTGGTCTTGGGTTTTCCTTTATTGAGGGGTGGTGTTTTATTTTGTTTTGTTTTTTTAATTTCTGATTTGATCTCCTTATTTGTTATTGGTCTGTTAAGATTTTTCACTTCTTCATGATTTAGTCTTGGTAAGTTGTATATTTCTGGGGATTTATCTTTTTATTCTAGGTTATCCAATTTTTTAGTTTATAATTGCTCAGAGTAGTCTCTTATGATCCTTTGTATTACTGTGATATCACTTGTAATGTCTCTAGTTTCATTTGTGATTTTATTTGAGTTTTCCCTGTTTTTTCTGAGTCTAGCTAAAGATTTGCCAGTTTCTTTTTTCAAAGAATCAGCTCTTAGTTTCATTGATCTCTTCTATTGATCTGTGTTATTTTCTTCCTTCTGCTAACTTTGGGCTTAATTTGTTCTTTTTTTTTTTTCTAGTTCCTTGAGATGTAAAGTTATGTTTTTTATTTAAGATTATTTTTTTTAAATGTGTTTATTCCTATGAACTTCCCACTTAAAACTGCTTTCACTACATCCCATTAGTGTTGGTATGTTGTGTTTCCATTTATATTTTTCTCAAGATATTTTTTTCACCTCTTCTTTGACTCATTGATTGTTTAGGAGTATTTGCTTAATTTCCATCTGTTTGTGAATTTTCCAGTTTTCTTCCTGCCATTAATTTCTAGTTTCATCTCTTTTCATAAGAAAAGATACCTGGCAAGATTTCAATCTCCATAAACTTGCTAAGACTTTTTTTGTGACCTCTCATATTATCTATCCTGAAGAATGTTTCATATATGCTTGAGAAGAATCTGTTTTCTGCTGCTGTTGGATGAAGTATTCTGTAAATGTGTGTTAGGTCCATCTGATCTAAAGTATGGTTCAAGTCCAATATTTTCTTATTATTCTTTGGTCTGAATAACCTATCTATTGTTGAAAGTGGGATATTGAAGTCCCCTACTATTATTGTATTTTAGTCTATTTCTCCTTTCAGATCTTAGTATTTGCTTAATTTATTTAGGTATAGGTTTCTCCCACTATTTGAAAGTAGAGCATGTCTATGAAAACTTTCATAAGCTGAAATGGTATAAACCAAAAAGCAATTGCCATTAATTTATATGGAAAATTTTAGAGCATTCTCAGACTCCAAACATGAGTTCTCTTAGGTTTTTTCCGATACCTTAGTACACATCTTGCTAATGAATGCACAAAACAAACCTGGCTAAAGCATAGATGCTCACAGACACAATTCAAAGCTATGGAAGCCTGATGCTGAGATGTTAAGTGCAGTTACCAGGGAGGTAGATTGGTGGCCCCACTGTCGCTGCTCAGAGTGGGCTCTTCCTCTATCATGGCTCACTGGAAAACACACACTGAACACTAATTTTGCTTTTTGCATTTTTTTGTGAAAGTGAAAATCCCGTTTGGCTGTCTTTCAGTTAGCAAAACAGGTACTAATGTAGGTCTTTTGTAAAAGCAAAGTGACATAATGCAAACTTTCAGAAAGAAAGTTTACTCTGATGTTGGGTGCATATGTATTTATAAGTTTTATATTCTCTTTGATGCATTTATCATTATCCTCCTTTATATTATACAATGAACTTCTTTGTGTCTTGTTACAGCTTCTGAGTTACAGTCGATTTAGTCTGATATATGTATAGCTGCCCCTGCTGTCTTTTAGTTTCCATTTGCATTATTTCATCTTTCAACTTGAGCCTATGTGTGTCCTTAAAGCTGAAGCGAATTTGTCATAGACAGCATGTATTTGGATCCTTTTTTTAAGATCCATCCAGCCCCCTGTATACATTTTGATGGGAGAATTTAATCCATTTGCTTTTAGAGTAATTATTGATAGGTAAAGACTTACTAATGCCATCTTATTAATTCTTTGCTGGGTGTTTTATAGTTCCCTTGTTCCTTTCATCCTCTCATGCCATCTTCCTTTGTGAATTGATGGTTTTCCGTAGTGGTATGCTTTGATTCCCTTGTCTTTATTTTTTGTGAATCTAATGTAGGTTTTTGCTTTGTGGTTACCAGCAAATGGTACATAAAACATCTTATAGATATAACAGCTTATTTTATACTGGTAACAACTTAACCCTGATCACATACAAAAACTCTCCCTTACCTTTTTAGTCCCCCATCTTTTACATTTTTGATGTCATAGTTTAGCTTTTTTTTAATATTGTGTATTCCTTAACAAATTGTTGTACCTATAGTTCTTTTTAATACATTTGCCTTTGACCTTTATACCAGAGCTCAGTGTTTAACACACCACCATATCACAGTATTAGAGTATTTTTAATTTGCCTATGCACTTACCTTTACCGGTGTAATGTATATTTTCCATATGTTTTCATGTTACTAATTAGCACACTTTCATTTCAACTTGAGGAACTCCTTTCAGCATTTCTTAAAAGGCAGTTCTGCTCATGATGAACTCCCTCAGTTTTGGTTTATCTGGGAAATATTTCTCCTCATTTATGAAGAACTACTTTGCTGAATAGAGTATTCTTGGCAGTTTCTTTTTTTTTTTTAATGATTTTTTATTATATTATGTTAGTCACCATACAGTACATCCCCGGTTTCCGATGTAAGGCTCGATGATTCATTAGTTGTGTATAACACCCAGTGCACCGTGCAATACATGCCCTCCTTACTACCCATCACCGGCCTATCCCATTCCCCCACCCCCTCCCCTCTGAGGCCCTCAGTTTGTTTCTCATAGGCAATAGTCTCTCATGTTTCATTCCCCCTTCTGATTACTCCCCCCTTTCTTTATCCCCCTCTTCTCCTACCAATCTTCCTAGTTTTTATGTTCCATAGATGAGAGAAATCATATGATAATTGTCTTTCTCTGCTTGACTTATTTCACTTAGCATTATCTCCTCCAGTGCCGTCCATGTTGTAGCAAATGTTGAGAACTCGTTCTTTCTGATAGCTGAGTAATATTCCATTGTCTATATGGAGCACAACTTCTTAATCCAGTCATCTGTTGAAGGGCATCTTGGCTCCTTCCACGATTTAGCTATTGTGGACAATGCTGCTATGAACATTGGGGTGCATATGGCCCTTCTCTTGTTTCTTGCCTTGTCTATTTTTGCCATTCTAACTGGAGTAAGGTGGTATCTCAATGTGGTTTTGATTTGAATTTTCCCGATGGCTAATGATTTTGAACATTTTTTCATGTGTCTGTTAGCCATTTGTATGTCTTCATTGGAAAAGTGTCTGTTCATATCTTCTGCCCATCTTTTGATTTGTTTATTTGTTTCTCGTGTATTGAGTTTGAGAAGTTCTTTGTAGATCTTGGATACCAGTCCTTTATCTGTAGCGTCATTTGCAAATATATTCTCCCATTCTGTGGGCAGTTTCTTTTTTGTTTCAGCATATATCGCCCACTTTCTCCTAGCCTGTAAGGTCTCTGCTCAGAGAAATCTGCTGATAGCCTTATGAGAGTTCCCTTGTAAGTTACCATCTTCTTTTTTCTTGCTGCTTTTAAGATTCTCTTTGTCTTTGATTTTTGACAGTTTTATATAATTTATCTCAGAAAAGATCTCTTTACACTGAGTTTGTTTGGGGACCTATGAGTTTCATGAACTTGAATATCCAAATCTCTTACCAGATTTGGGAAATTCTCCACCATTATTTCTTTGAACAAGTTTTCTGACCCCTTTCCCATCTTTTCTTCTTCTGAGACTCCAATAATTCAGATTGTTTCTTCTGATGGTATCCTGCAGATCGCATAGGCTTTCTTTCCCTTTTTTCAATCTTTGTTCTTTGTTGTCCTCTGACTGGATAATTTTGAAGGTCCTATCTTCTAATCCGCAGATTCTTTCTTCTGTTTGATTGACTTTGTTATTGATGTTCTCCATTACACGTTTCATTACATTTTCTTCAGCTTCACAATTTCCATTTGGTTCTTTTTTTATGATTTCTAAGTATTTGTTAAACTTCTCATTTTGTGTATTGTTTCTGGATTCTTTGAATTGTCTGTGTTTTCTTGTAGCTCATTCAGCTTCCTTAGAACAGCTATTTTGATGGAATATTACTCAGCTATCAGAACGAATTCTCAACATTTGCTGCAACATGGATGGCACTGGAGGAGATAATGCTAAGTGAAATAAGTCAAGCAGAGAAAGACAATTATCATATGATTTCTCTCATCTATGGAACATAAGAACTAGGAAGATCGGTAGGGGAAGAAAGGGATAAAGAAAGGGGGGTAATCAGAAGGGGGAATGAAGCATAAGAGACTATGGACTATGAGAAACAAACTGAGGGCCTCAGAGGGGAGAGGGGTGGGGGAATGGGATAGACTAGTGATGGGTGGTAAGGAGGGCACGTATTGCATGGTGCACTGGGTGTTATACGCAACTAATGAATCATTGAACTTTACATCGGAAACCGGGGATATACTGTATGATGACTAACATAATATAACAAAAAAACATTAAAATTAAAAAAAAAAAAGAACAGCTATTTTGAGATTTTTATCAGGTAAATTGCAGATCTCCATGTCTTTGGGGTAGGTAACAGGAAGATTATTGTGATCCTTGGGTGGTGTAATGTTTCCTTGATTTTTCATGTTCCTTGAGGTCTTGTGTTGCTGTTTTAACATTCTAAGTAGCAGTCACCTCCTTCAGTCTTTATTGACTGACATTGGGAAACACCTTCCATCAGCCCTGTTAGGGATGCTCAGACATTCTCAGAACATCTATGGATACACCTGTTCCACACTTCTTGCTCCCTCTTGTGACAGAATTCTTAAGCTTGTATGAACTTCTCTCAATCCTTCAATACATCAGGCTGGGTACTGACTACGCTAGGAGCCTCATATAACAAATTGTACAATATTTGTTTGTGTCGGGCTTACTTCACTTAACATAATTTTTTATCACTCTGGTCTTCTTTTTAATTCTTTTTAAATTTTTTTATTTTTTTATTTTTTAAGATTTTATTTATTTATTTGTCAGAAAGAGTGAGCGCACAAGCGGGGGGAGGGGCAAGCAGAGGGAGAAGCAGGCTCCCCGCAGAGCAAAGAGTCTGATGTGGGACTTGATCCCAGGACCCTGGGATCATGACCTGAGCGGAAGGCAGACGCTTAACTGACTGAGTCACCCAGGCATCCCCACCCTGGTCTTTTCAGTGCTCCTGGGCTTTGTTGAGTGTCTAGTAATTCTTAGGTCAGTTCATCATTAGGCATAAATGATCAGGATGATTAGTAAAGAAAAGGAGCTGCAACTTCCCAAAGGCCTCTCCATCACCAGGAGGCCTAAATGTGGCCTCTATGGCAGTGGGCAAGGGAGGTCCAGAAGGTTTGAGGGTAGTGGGTATGGTGAAGGTGGACAGCTTGGAAACTCCATAAGTCAAATTTAGGAGATTTTTATTCTGGAGATGAATTACTTTAGTGGTCTCACTGTTTCTTGTTCACCTTAATGTCTGATGTAAACATTTTTGGAGTTATCTTAAGCTTGCTTGGCCTCTTGCTCTGATTCCAGACCTCACACCTGGATCCCCTCCCCACCCAGATTGTCTTTCCACAAAGAGCAGTCCTCTGACATTATTCTTCTGCCAGTTTGTGTGCTGTGTATAAATGGGGAGGCAGGGTGTGTGTGGAGTTCCACTGACCCTGGTTAGGGATGCAGATCTTTCTTTAAAAATCCTAGTGATTGATTCACAACCCACACTTCCACTTTTGCTATTGGTTAAATTAAGTTGGGCTTTTACTGTCCTAGTTGGGGTTTTGTGCTCAAAAAGAAATCCTTATAATTACTTATTTAAATCAATATTATGTTATTATAGTTTCAAAGGTAAAAATCTTATTTCCCATAAACATTTAAGCTTAACTTGCACTCTTACTTTATTTACAAATTGTATGATTTTAACCAAAATAAGAATAATCATTTTCATTTGTCCTTTTTGAGTTAACTCATACATTTAATATATTTACATATTTAATCACATTCCCTCGGTTATTTCAAAGGACAATTTTAATATAATTGACTCTCTCCAACATTTCAAACATAACAAGGGAAGATGACAAATGTAAAAAACAAAAGCTCCCTAAGCATTTAAACCACCCTTGACAATCCACTAAATTATCATCTTTATAAATTTTGTAGATAAAATCCTTTTAAGCCTTTCAAAATCATTTAAAAAATTAACAGAGTGTGTACAGGACATCATAATGGTTATATTTAAACACAACTTACGTAAGAGTACACTGAGTTTTTAGAGATTATAAATAATTCATCCAACTAAGGGGAACAAAACAAGCATGTCAGACCAACTGATGTCCCAAGGTCAATAGCTCAGGACAGTGGCCTGAGCTCCGAGTGAAACACATGAGGGACCCATGGGGGACAGAAGACCCCCATACTTCTGGGCTGGATGTCTTTTTATAAGCAAGTTTTGTCTATCATAGCATCAGCAGTCTCTAAATTAATGACTTTCAGCTGAGACTTGATCAATTGTATCAATTAGTCAATTAGAATTAATCATTTCAGGGATGCCTGGGTAGCTCGGTCGGTTAAGTGTCTGCCTTCAGCTCAGGTAATGATCCCAAAGTCCTGGGATCAAGCCCTGCATCAGGTTCCCTGTTCACCTGGAAGTCCACTTCTTTCTCTCCCTCTCTCTCTTTCTTTCTCTGTCAGATAAATAAATAAAACCTTTTAAGAAAAAGGATTAACCAATTTCAATTTCTGACAATCCAGTGATTAAAAAAAAAAAAAAAAAGGCCTGCCCTTAAATTAATGAGTCCTTTCCACGTCTTGGTTTTAAATAGGATTTTCCGTAACTCTCATGTAAATTCCTGCGAAGATTATTCTAATAGAACATTGAGCTGCATACTCAGATGTAACCTGTTAAAACTTCTTATCTTTCAAGCAGATTAGTTGACTTCCAGGACACCTCATTTCTATATTATGCCATATAAGTGAGTCACACTATTTCTTTTCTTTATTTATTAAGATTGTCTAATTTGCACATGTCAAAATCTCATATTAAAAATCAATGTCTGACTCTTCTGAGAATTTATAATTTAATTTCACGTGGCTAGAAGAGAATTACAACATGTCCAAGCCTACTTTCTGCTGCTAATTTTCTGGAATTATTAGCCTATGGAAGCTGATTTCAGAATGCTCATCTAGGTTTCCTACTCTCCATTTTAGCCTTTCAACCTCTCTTTACCTCTGAAATGTCTACATTTAAAAACCTCTTATTTAGATCTCTAGCAGCTAGCACAGTGCCTAGAAAATAATATACATTCAGCAACTATTGATTGAATGGAACGAGTGATTAAATAGATCAATTATTATCTTTAATTACTTTTACCTCGGTCATCAAAATTATTTAGAATTTTTAAATTGTTATTTATTATGTATTATTATTTTGGAGGAATTTAACATATATGAGAAAGTAAGCTAAAAATGAGCACACATACCCTATGATCCAGCAATTACACTACTGGGTATCTACCCCAAAGATACAGACATAGTGAAGAGAAGGGCCATATGCACCCCAATGTTCATAGCAGCATTGTCCACAATAGCTAAATCGTGGAAGGAGCCAAGATGCCCTTCAACAGATGACTGGATTAAGAAGTTGTGCTCCATATATACAATGGAATATTACTCAGCTATCAGAAAGAACAAGTTCTCAACATTTGCTGCAACATGGACGGCACTGGAGGAGATAATGCTAAGTGAAATAAGTCAAGCAGAGAAAGACAATTATCATATGGTTTCTCTCATCTATGGAACATAAGAACTAGGAAGATTGGTAGGGGAAGAAAGGGATAAAGAAAGGGGGGTAATCAGAAGGGGGAATGAAACATGAGAGACTATGGACTCTGAGAAACAAACTGAGGGCTTCAGAGTGGAGGGGGGTGGGGGAATGGGATAGGCCGGTGATGGGTAGTAAGGAGGGCACGTATTGCATGGTGCACTGGGTGTTATATGCAACTAATGAATCATCGAACTTTACATCTAAAACCAGGGACGTACTGTATGGTGACTAACACAATATAATAAAAAAATATTATTATAAAAAAATTAAAAAATAAAAACAAGCACACAATAAATGTTCTTTAACTGCCCTTTTGTTGCCTTTTTGAAACTTAATATTTTATATCAGCCATAGCATCAATCTGTCAATTAGACTCACACTCTAAGCTTCCAATCGGTGATGATTAACAACAGAATTTTATTAAAATCCCTCAATGGATATTTTATTGTGCAAGGAGCAAATATTATAACCAATGAGTGTTTAATTACTAAATGATTTGTGTCACTAACTCATTGCTGACCCAACACCTCCCACTCTTGATTAGTCTGGTGATGCCAGCCCTGGCTCTGGGTCAAAAGCTGAAAACACCAGATGGTATCATACCTACTTAGGGACAGAGGAAACAAACGAAGCTCATTTGATGAGGGGAGGGTATTGAGTAGATTGTATTGCATTAAAACCCTGGACATGAAAGCTGGAGTCTGAATAAATTTGAATAATTTACTGATAGATTTTGAAGAGAAATGTAAAAATCTTAAAGAAACAATTAACACTTGTAAAAGAGAAGTTAATACTTGCTGAGGAATAATTAGAGCCTTCAATGGCAGAGATGGCAGGTGCTTAACCAAATATCTTCTCTTGCATGCTTCCTTAGTAACATAACTCAGCTTTGTTCACACTGCCAGTGCGCCAGACTAGAAAACTTTACTTCCCAGGCTCCCTTACAGTTAAGGGGGTATTCAATGAAATTTAAGTAGAAATCTTTGGCTGGTGCTGTCCAAAACTCTTTAAAGGGAGAGAAGAGCCCGTTTGTCCCTTTCTATTCTCCTAAAATGTAGACATGATGGTAGGAGCTCTAGTAGCCATTTTGTGACCTTGAAGATGAACGCAAAATGCTGAAGAAAGTAGAGCAGAAATTTAAAAGTGCCAAGGACTCTCGTGACTTTATGGAGCCACTTTTCCAACACCAGACTGGCAGACTATGACCTTTTATTCACATGAGATGATAAAAAGACACTTACTAAGCACCTACTATGTGCCAGAAACTGGAAAAGGCATTGTGGAGAACTAAAAAATGGGTCTGGCAAGCATTCTGTTTTCCAAGAGATCTACTGAAGGAGCTAAAACATGTACACCTACGATAGTAAAACAAGTGAGAAAGTAAAAAGGAGGGATGCCTGGGTGGCTCAGTCAGTTAAGCAACTGCCTTCAGCTCAGCTCATGATCCCAGGGTCCCGGGATCAAGTCCCAGATGAGGTTCCTTGCTCAGCAGGAAACCTGCTTCTCCCTCTACCTGCTGCTTCCCCTGCTTGTGCTCTCTCTCTCTCTCCGATTGATAAATAAATAAATAAATAAATAAATAAATAAATAAATGTAAAAAGGATCAGAGAACAGCTGGCAGTAAGACTTCAGCTTAAGAGAGCTTCCTGAAGAAGGTGAAGCGTGCAGGTCTTAAACTGAGAACACTTGGGGGGAAAAGGCCATCACCGTCTTCAGAAGAAAAGAAAATGTTGTGTTTCCTTGAGAGGGAGAGGCTCCTATGATTGATAATCCCTTCTTTCTAACTGCTTTCTACATAATTCATCCAAACGTAAGAGCCACTAGAGGCTAAAACTGAAGGATGCCATTAGGAATTTTGCCAACTCTTAAGCATTCTCACAAAAGAAATTCCTCATTTCACGTCAGTGGAAGGAAACTATTAAAGCAATATGACAGCTGTTACCTCCACTAAACGGTAGCTGAACAATTTAGCACTGAACTGACAAGAGCCAGAATTAATTGTGCTGCCCCTCATCAAATCACCGATGCAGGAAGCGAGGAGTGTGCCTACCAGCCCTCCCCAGAATCCCTAGGCTCTTCCACTACAGTAAATTCCTGTTTTTATACCATTTTTCTGGTATTGTGTATGAAAATAGTCTCCACAGCCTCTCCCAAACTTATTTTAGATTTCATAATTTTGGCCAGTCTAATAGGATTATAAGGGGATCTCACTGTGGTTTTAATGTGTATTTCCATGAATACAAATCATGCCAAACACCTTTGATATGTTTATTAGGCATTTGGAATTCCTCTTTTTGAAGGAATAGCCTGCTCAAATACTATGTGCATTTTTATTTTGAGTTATCTGTCTTTTTCTCATTGATTGGCAAGCATTTGAAAATAGATATATTCTTCATATAAGCCTGTTATATCCATTGTAAATATCTTCTCCTAGTCGCTGGTCTTATGATGATGTGGATGGTGTCTTGATGATGAGAAATTCTTAATTTTAATCTTGTCCTATTTACTAGTCTTTTCTTTTATGGATAAAAGGTTTTTATGTGATATTTAAGAAATTCTTACTCCCAGGTCTTGAAGATACCCTTCTCTATTATTTTCTAAAAATGTCATAGTTTTTGCTTTTCACGTATAATTTGCCTATTGATGATTTTTGTGTGTGATGTCAGTTATGGACCATTTTCATTCTTTTTTCCATATGAAATCCCAATGGTTTCAGCAACCATTAATGAAAAATCCATCTTTTCATCACTTATTTGCAATGCCAACTCAGTCATACATCAAGTGTCCATATATGTGTAGGTTTATTTCTGTGCACTCTCTATGATCCATGGATCTATCTGTCTATCCCTGAGCCAATGCCACACCTTAATTATTACAGTGTTGTATTAAGTCTTGACATCTTACAGGGTGAATATTCCCACCTTGTTTGTTTCAGTTTTCTAGGCCCTTTTCAGTTCCATATAAACGTTAGAATGTTTGCCAAATTCAACAACTTAAGCTATTTTTTATTATGAATAATGTATTATAAATACATTGAATGTATTATTTAATATAATTAATAATTATATAATTAATCTATGGTTTATTCAATTATATTATAAACTATATTAACCTATACACTGATTTAGGAAAACTGATATGTTTACAATATTCAGTCTTCCAGCCCATAAATTTGCTATAATTCTCTGTTTATATCTCCTTTGATATCTCTCAACAAAGTTTTAGAATTTTATCCATAACATTTTACTAGATTTTATTCCTAGATACATCTTGTATTTTGGTGTTATTATAAATGGAATCTTTTTTTTTCATTTCCCAATATTTTGTTGCTGATGTATAGAAATGCAACAGATCTTTTTATATTCAGCAGACTTGTTTATCTTTCTTCTTATTAATTCTAATAATATCTTTAGTTTTACTTTGAATTTTCTATTATATAAGCATATTATTTTTCCAATTTTTCCACCCTTTATTTCTTTTTATTATCTTACTTTATTGGCTTAGAACACACTACAATATCAAGCAGAGGTGATGATAGAAGGAATCCTTGTCTTGTGCTGATCTCAAAATACCACCATTAAGAATGATATTTGCTGGGGTGCCCAAGTAGCTCAGTAGGTTAAGCATCTGCCTTTGGCTCAGGTCCTGATCCTGGAGTCCTGGGATCAAGCCTCATATTGGGCTCCCTGCTCAGCGGGGAGCTCCCTCTGCCCCTCCTGCCACTTGCACACTCTCTCTCTCATGAGCTCCCTGTCTCTCAAATAAATAAACAAAATCTTAAAAAAAAACCACTAATTTTTTAAAAATTATATTTGCTGTATAATTTTGTTTTTATTTTTATGGAATAGATGTGTAACATTGTGTAAGTTTAAGACATACAGCATATTACTTTGATACATTTATATATTGTAATATGATTGCCGATATAGCATTATGTATCACGTTACATAATTATAGCACACTAGTATTGTCTATATTCATTATACCAATGCTATGCATTCTTTATCTCATTTATTGAGTTTTCCAGCTCCAGAATTTCTATTTGGTTCTTTTTTAGAATTTTAATCTCTTTGGTAAAGTACTCCTTCTGTTTGTCAACTTTATTCCCGATATCTTTGTATTGTCTTTCTGGGCTTAAGAGTTATGCATTCTGTTCAGTTATTTTAGTAGCTGTCTTAGAAATTGTAATATGCTTACTTAACATAATGAAGTTTAAAGTTAATAAATCACTTAAATTCCCCCTGCATAATAAAAGAAACTTATAACAGTTTAATTCTTTTTATCTACTTCAAAACTTACAATTATTTTTCATTATATTTCAACTATATTTTAATCCTTTAAGACATTTTACTATTGTTCTATTAATCAGTATTTTCTTAGGTTCATTCACATATTTACTACTTTCTATATCTTTATTCCTTGTTTCTCATTCCTACCTTCTGAGAAAACTTTTCCCTTCTGACTAACATATATGATTCAGAACTATCTCTGTTGAGAATCCGCTAAGGACAAACTCTACCATTTCACATGTCTGAAAATGTCTTTGTTTCACCATCATTCTTGAAAGATGTTTTCAGTGGCTATATGATTCTACTTTGGCTGTTCTTCCTTCCAGCACATCAAATATCATCCCACTGTCTTCTGGCTTCCATTACTGCTGTTGAGACACCAGATTCGGTTTAATTGCTGCTTTTTTGAATTTAAACGTTCTTTTTTCTCTGGCTTATTAAAGATTTTCTCTTTTTCTATTGTGTTCTGCAATTTCACTATGATGTATCTTAGTGGGTTTCTTTTTATTTATCCTATATGGGGTTTACTGGGCTATCTGAAGCCATGAATTGGTTCTTTCATCAGTTCTAGAAGATACTCATGAATCTCTTTTAATGTGGCATCTGCCCCATATATCCCTTTCCTCTGCTTCAGGTATCTACCCACGTTAGACCTTCTTACTCCAGGTTGCATGTCTCTTAATTGCTTTTTCCTTTTGTCTATCCTTTTCTCTATTTGTGCTACTTCTAGTTTACTAATTCTCTCTTTAGCTGCATCTAATATTCTGTTAAACATTTTTATTCCAATTTTCGATGCATTATTTTTATTTGTTTGTTTGTTTTTAAAGTAGGCTCCATGCCTAATGTGAGGCTTGAACTTACAACCCTCAGATCAAGAGTCACCTGCTCTACCAACTGAGCCAGCCAGGCACCCTCAATGTATTATTTTTAGATGTTTTGTTTCATTGATTTTCAAATACATCTTGTCAGTTGTATTTTTATTACTTGTATTGCTATTACTGTTATTGAACCATTTGAGAGTTAGTTGAAGAGGTAATAATCCTGCCCTAAATATTTCAGTGCATTATCTGCTAGAATCAAGGACATTCTCATCCATAACTATAGTGAAATGGCCAAATTAAGAAAAATTAACATTGATATGATACTATTATCTAATATGTAGTTCATATTCAAATTTGACAATTATTCCAATGCTATCTTTCACCGTATCTTTCACCGTACCTCTTTGTCTCTTAATCTGGAGCAGTTCTGTGGTCTTTCTTTCTTATGTGATATTGACAATTTTGAATAGTACAGGCTTATTGTTTTGTAGACTATCCTTCATGAATCAATTCCTACGTTCTACCCTCAGTTTTTTATTGTAGTAAAATATACATAATACATGTTTATCATCTTAACCACATTTAAGTGCGTAGTTCAGTGGCATTAATACATTCATAATGTTGTGCAACCATCACCATCCAGCTCCATAACTCTTTCATCTTGTAAAAGCGAATTTCACTACCCATTTAACATTAACTCCTTATTCCCTGCTTCTACCCAGCCCCTGGCACTACCATTTTACTTTCTGTCTCTGAGATTTTGACTATTCTAAGTACTTTGTATAAATGGAATCATATAGTATTTGTCTTTTTGTGACTGGCTTATTTCACTTAGTATTATGTCCTCAAGGTTCATCTGCATTATATCATGTGTCAGAATTTCCTTCCTTCCAAAGGTTGAATAATATTCCATTTTATTGACCATATTTTGCTTATCTATTCATCAGTTGATGGACATAGGTTGCTAGCACATTTTAGCTATTGTATATAATGCTGCTATGAACATGGGTGTAGAAATATCTCTTCAAGATCCTGCTTTTTGGTATACATCCAGAGTGGAATTGCTGGATCCTATGGGTAATTCTGTATTTAATTTTCTGAGAACCACCATACTATTTTACATAACACCTATACCATTTTACATTCCAACCAACAGTACATAAGGGTTCCAATTTCTCCACATCCTCGCCAACACCTTATTTTCTATTTTTTTTTATAGTAGCCATCTCAATGCCTGTGAGAATTCCTACATTTTTGGCATGAATACTACAGGGATGATTTTATTTCCTTTTCATTCCGTCATATCAGGAAGCGACGTGATGTCAGTTTGTCTCATTATTGGTGAGGTTAATTTTGATGATCTGATTAAAATGATTGATACATTTTGCCACTGTAAAAACAGATTTTTCATCCTTTATAATGTAGAAGCAATGTGTGGGGAAATACTTTGGATTACATAAATTATGTTGTTTTTATACTTTTCATCACGTTTCTAAGCTTTTATTTCTTTTAGCACAGTAAACATAGTTATTTTACAAGTTGTATATGTTAATTCTAATTTCCGAAAACTCTGTGCTTCTGTTTTGCAATTTGTTGTTTCTACGATTCTCACTCATGGTAACTTGTTTCTTCAATGTAAGTAATTTTTAATGTGAACTATGATTTGTTCTGGAAAAACCACTTGTAATTTTTTAAGGCCTAGTATGGAGACCTATTCTTCTAAAAAAGATTTGCATTTGCTCCTGCCAAGCACCCAGGACATACTATTCTGGGGCCACTTTTCTTTTCTTTCTTTTTTTTTTTTTTTTAAGATATTTATTTGAGAGAGAGAGAGAGAGAATGAGTGGGGGTAGGAGAGGGTGAGGGGGAAACAGACTCCCTCCTGAGCAGGGAACCCAACACAGGACTCAGTCCCAGGACCCCAGGATCACGACCCAAGCCAAAGGCAGATGCTTAACCGACCAAGCCACCCAGGTGCCAGAGACACTTTAAGCCAAATTCATACTTGAAGGTACTTCAGTTTACCCAGGTGATTTGGATTGCACATCATGTGAGGGACACATTTTTTTCTGGGTAGGTTTAAATCTGGTATACCCTTACAATGAGGATGTAGCCATTTGGGGTCCTAGCATGCTTTTATGGGGGAGAGTCTTCTATTACACAAAGCACCTTGAGTTTACTGAAATTATATTCTAGTCAGAGACAAAAAAAACCCATCAAGTATATGAAATGAAAAATAACAAAAAAGAGAGAGAATTGTGGATTGTGATAAGTTTGTGATAAGAAGGAAATAGATGGACTTCCCTTTCAAAATATAAAGGAAGGAAGACATATCAATAAGGCACTCAGAGAAGGCATCTAGGGGAGTTGATATTTGATGGAGCCAGTCAAAGAGAAACTATAGTGAGTGAAAAAGGAGAGCAACAGGAGATACAATCAAAGTGGGCAGTAGACAGATCATACAGGTCCTCCTAGGTCAGACGCAAGAGTGGGGATTGTATTCTAAGTGTAACGGAAAGACCTGGGAAAGGATTTAAGAAGGGGAGTAACATGATCTGATTTTTTTTTTTGGCATGTAACTGCTTTATTTTTTTAATATTATTTTATGAAACTACGTTTTTATTGAAGTGTAGTTGACATACAGTGTAACGTTAGTATCAGGTATACAACAGTGATTCCATAACTCTATAGTTATGCCATGCTCCCTGCAAGTGTAGCTACCATCGGTCATTGCACAACACTATTACAATACTATTGACCACATTCCCTACACTGCACCTTTCATCCCCATGACTTCTCCCTTCCATAACTGGAAGCCTGTACCTCCCTCTCGCCTTTGCCAATTTTGCCCATCCTCCTACTCCCTCACCTCTGGCAAACACCAGTTTGCCCTCTGTATTTATGGATCTTTCTCTGTTTTGTTTGTTTTGTTTTTTTTAGATTACACATCTAAGTGAAATCATATGGTATTTGTCTTTCTCTGTCTGGCTTATTTCACTTAACATAATACTCCTTAGGTCTATCCATAGTGTCACACATGGCAAGATCTATTTTTCTTTATGGCTGAGTAATATTCTTGCGTGTGTGTGTGTGTGTGTGTGTGTGTGTAAAATCACATTTTCTTTATCCATTCATCTATTGATGGACACTTAGGTTGTCTCCATATCTTGGCTATTGTAAATAATGCTGCAGTTAACATAGGGTGCATATACCTAATTTTTGGATTGGTGCTTTCATTTCCTTTGGGTAAATATCCTGAAGTGGAAATTACTGGATCATATGGTATTTCTTCTTTTAATTTTTTTGAGGATACCCCATACTCTTTTCTATAATGGCCACACCAATTTACATTCCCATCAACAGGGCATGAGGGTTCCTTTTTCTCCACATCCTCGCCAACACCTACTTCTTGTCTTTTTGTTACTAGCCATTTGGACAGATGTAAGGTAACATCTTATTGTGGTTTTGATTTGCATGTCCCTGATGATTACTGATGTTGAGCATCTTTTCATGTGTCTGTTGTATGTATGTCTTCTTTAGAAAAATGTGTATTCAGGTCCTCGGCCCATTTTTTAATCAGATTATTTGGGGGGTTGTATAAATTCTTAAATATTTTGGATATTAACCCCTTATTGGATATATCATTTACAAATATCTTCTCCCATTCAGTAGGTTGCATTTTCATTTTGTTGATGGTTTCTTTTGCTGTACCAAAGCTTTTTATTTTGATGTAGTCCCAGTAGTTTACTTTTGCTTTTCTTTCCTTTGCCTGAGGAGACATATCCATAATTATTTTGCTAAGGCTGATGTCAAAGAGATTCCTGCCTGTGCTTTCTTCTAGGATTTTCATGGTTTCAGGTGTCACATTTAGGTCTTTGATCCATTTTGAGTTTGTTTTTTGTATATGGTGTAAGAAAGGTGTCCAGTTTCAAACTTTTACATGTAGCTGTCCAGTTTTCCCAGCACTATTCATTTTAGAGACTGTCTTTTCCCCATTGCATATTTTGCCTCCTTTGTTGAAGATTAATTGACTGTATAAGCGTGGGTTTATTTCTGGGTTCCCAGTTCTGTTCTGTTGATCTACATGTCTATTTTTGTGCCAGTACCATATTGTTTTGATTATTATAACTTTGTAGCATATCTTGAAATCTGGAATTGTTATACCTCCATTTTGTTCTTCTTTCTAAAGATTGCTTTGGCAATGGAGTCTTTTGTGGTTTTATACTAATTTTAGGATGATTTGTTCTAGTTCTGTGAAAATGCTGTCGGTATTTTGATAAGGATTGCATTGAATCTGTAGATTGCTTTAGGTAATATGGACATTTTAACAATATTTACTCTTCCAATTCATTAGCATGTGATATTGTCCTAGTTGTCTTATTTTCAATTTCTTTCTTCAGTGTTTTATAATTTTCAGGGTATAGGCCTTTCATGTCATGGGTTAAGTTTATTCCTCAGCATTTTGTTATTTTTGGTGCAATTGTAAATGGAATTGTTGTCTTAATTTCTTTTTTGGCTACTTTGTTACTAGATATGATTAATTTTTTTAAGTTTATTTGAATGTTTAAAAATCATTTAAAAACTTTAATCACAGGGACTGTGGGTGGCTCAGTTGGTTGTGTCCGACTCTTAGTTTTAGCTCAGGTCATGATCTCACAGTCATGGGATCAAGCCCCTCATTGACCTCTGCACTCAGCATGGAATCTGCTTCAGATTCTCTCTCCCTCTCCCTCTTGCTTATGCTTTCTCTCTCTCTCTCAAATAAATAAATAAAATTTTTTAAGAAATAAAAAAAATCAGATAAAACTTTAATCACAATACATGTACACTAATGTTAAAATCTTTATAAGGAAACAACTCTACCAGTACTCTGCTCCAGCCCACTCCACAAGGGTAACCTTTCAATTTTAAGCTTTCTTTTTTTTTTTAAGATTTTATTTATTTATTTGAAAGAGAGAGCAAGAGAAAGAAAGCACGAGGAGGGGGAAGGGTCAGAGGGAGAAGCAGACTCCCTGCTAAGCAGGTAGCCCAATGTGGGACTTGGTCCCAGGACTCCAGGATCATGACCTGAGTCGAAGGCAGACACCCAACTGACTGAGCCACCCAAATGCCCTCAATTTTAAGCTTTTTAAAAAAGTATTCATCTTCCCATTTATAAATAATATGCAGATACTGCCATTTCTTGGTTCAATTATTTATTTACTTTCTGCTACAGCACATGCACAATTTTAGTATTCTCACACCCCCTTCCCCTCTTTTTAGAGGTTCCTTTTCTGGGTAAGTGGAAGTGTCCTGGAGAAGAAAATATCTATAGATTATGATCTATAAGGAGGGTAGAGAAGGATCTAAAATTATAAAGATTTCCCTCACTGAGGCCCACCAGTAAATAAAACCCATCCCACCAGGATTTTCATGCTTCACAGTTAGATATGAATGAAGAGACAAGTGTTATGAAATACATGAGCAAATCCTCTAATGTGAACTAAAGAGACTGAAACAAATAACAGAAAATGGGAAGAATAAATTGTAATGACTATTCCAGAGAGATTATAAGAGGTATTTTTAAAATATGCATATGGGGCACCTGGGTGGCTCAGTCGGTTAAGTGTCTGCCTTCGGCTCAGGTCATGATCCCAGGGTCCTGGGATGGAGTCCTGTGTTGGGCTCCCTGCTCAGTGGGGAGTCCGCTTCTCCCTCTCTCTTTGCCCCTCCTCCCCACTGCTCGAGCTCTCTCTCACTCTCAAACAAATGAATAAGATCTTTAAAAATAAAAGATATGCATACATTAAATAAAATTACATACACACTCATTCAATCAAAACAAGAAAATGTTTAAGCTATGTAATAGTAAAAATTTTTAATTCAGTAAAAGGTTTGAAAGATAAAGTTGAAGAAGTTTCCCAGAAAGTAGAATGAATAGACAAAACGACCATGACAACAACAATGGCTAAGAAATAACGATAATACAATTAGAGGATTGAACCAGAACATCTGACATTGAGGCATGTGGGGTCCAAGAGACAGAACACCTTCTGCTGTAGAGGGTTGTAGGAAGAAGCACTCACTCGGGGGACAGCTAGATGTCAAGCAAGGATAGGAGCTAAAGAGAATGTTCCAACAAGGTGTTAAAAACACAGGGAGGGGGGACTTGCTCACAGATAGGGCATTCCAGAGAACAGATAGATAGCTTTGGGAGGGATGGAAATTGGGTCACCTTAACCTGAGATGAATGAAGCAATAAATCTGGATGCTACTGGCTGACTGGAGGGGCTTGGACTTTAGGTGGTTGCTGAGGTAACCAAGGATGTGAGGCAGGATGGCATTAGTCACAGGCATCTCTTAGAGCAATGCTATACGAGCCACAGCTGCAATCTATTAGACAGGTGGAAAATAATGGGGGGGGGTGGCCTGGGTGGCTCAATCAGTTAAGCGTCTGCCTTTGGCTCAGATCATGATCTCAGGGTTCTGGGATCAAGCCCCACGTCAGGCTCCCCACTCAGTGGGGCGTCTGCTTCTCCCTCTGCCGCTCCCTGCTGCTTATTCTCTCTTTCTCCCTTTTCTCTGTCAAATGAATAAATAAAATCTTTAAAATAAAAATAAAAAGAAATAAAAAGAAAAGAAATTGGTGAGTTGTGTTAACATTTTAAAAAATGAATAGAGGAGAATAGAAGTGTTCAACCCAGGTAGTAAGGTAAAATATTTGCTTCCAGGTTGTGCGTGTGTGTGTGTGTGTGTTTGCACACACAGGTGCTAGGACACCTATACATGTCTGTGTATGCTGGTCATTATTTAAAGTGTGCTTCCTACTGGGGGTGGCAGTCAAAAAATTTTGAAAGACTCCATTTTAAAGGAGGATGGACCACATGTTCAGGCACTATAATCCCTGGTAATTTGCTTGTTAGGAGGTCTCCCTTGGACCTTGCACAGTGTCATAGTAGCAGCTCCCTCATTTTCCTTTGAAGCATTGGCTATCCTCTGAGAATTAACAGCAAATTTTGATTTCCTTGGCCTCCTACTACAATGTCAGCTTTCCGGCTACACAAAACTATATGAGGAGCTTGTCTTGTTCTTTAAGAAAATGTTATGCTTTATGAGAATTCATGAAGTCAGGGTGCCTGGGTAGCTCAGTCGGTTAAGTGTCTACCTTTGGCTCAGGTCATGATCCCGGGGTCCTGGGATCCAGCCCCAGGTCCGGCTCCCTGCTCAGTGGGGAGCCTGCTTCTCCCTCTCCCTCTGCCATTCCCCTACTTGTGCACTCTCTCTTTCTGTCAAATAAATAAAGTCTTTAAAAAAAAAAAAAGAAAAGAAAAGTCATGAAGTCTTCCACTTTGCATTCATGCCCTCACTCAACTTCAACAAATATTTGAGTGCCTATTATATCCCAAGCACTGTTCTGGGTACTAGAGATGCAGTGAACAATACTGACATAACCTCTCTCTGCTGGACCTGGCCTTTTCTTGGTGGGAAGTTTTTTAAATTCAATCTCTTTATTTGTTATAGTTCTTTTCAGATTTTCTGTGTGTTCTTGTGTTAGTGTCAGTAGTCTGGTCTTTCTAGGAATTTTTCCATTTCACCCAGGTTATTTAACTTGTTGGCATACAATCACTCATAGTATTTCCTTATAAAGCTTTTTATTTCTGCAAGATTGGTAGTAGTATCTTCTCTTTCATCCCAAATTTTAGTAATTTAAATCTTCTCTCTTTATTCTCCTTGGTCAGCTTAATTAAAGGTTCGTCTAAAATCTTATTAAACTCCTCTAAGAACCAACTTTTGGTTTTATTGATTTTCTGTATCATTTTTCTAGTCTCTTTTCATTTATTTACACTCTAGTCTTTATTATTTCCTTCCTTTTGCTTGCTTTGGGTTTAATCTGCTCTTCTTTTCCAGTTTATTAAGGTGGAAGAGTGAGCAATAAATTTGAGCTCTTTTATCTTTTCCAATATTATGTTCACAGTACAAATTTCTTTCTAAGCACTGCCTTAGCTGCATCTAAGTTTTACGGTATACTTTGTTTCATTCATCAAAAGTTTTTGCTAATTTCTTGCATGATTTCTTCATTGTATTGATTATTTAGGAGTGTTTCATTTAATTTCCATATATTTGTGAATTTCCCAAATTTTCTTCTGTTGCTGGTTTCTAAATTTCATTGTAGTTGGAGAACATACTTTGTATGATTTCAACAATTTTAAATTTGTTGAGGGCTTGTTTTGTGGCTGAATGTGTAATCTACCCTAAAGCATATCCTCTGGGCCCCTGAGAAGAACGTATATCTTGCTGTTGTTGGGTGTGATGCAGGCGTGCTGGGTCTATTCGATCTCCGGTGCTGTTCAAGTCTTCGAGTTCCTTGCTGATCTTCCGCCTTGCTCTAGCCATCATAGAAAGTGGATTTGTTGAAATCTTCAATTATTATTGTTGAATTCTCTATTGTTTTCCCTTCAATATTGTTAATTTTTGCCATTTTGGTGCCCAGTTGTTATGTGAATATATGTGTCTAATTGTTATGTTTTCTTGATAGATAGACCCTTTTGTCCGTATAAATATTTTTCTTTGTGTCTAGTAACAATTTATTCTAAAAGTCTATTTTGTTTGATATTATAGCCATTCCACCTTTCTTTTTTTACTTTTTGCATGGCACAGGTCTTTCTATCCTACCCTTTCACTTTCAACATATTTGTGTCTTTAAAGTTGTCTCTCACAGATAGCATACAGTTGGATCATGTTTTTTTGTTTGTTTTTGTTTTTGTTTGTTTTTTGGGGGGATGTTTTTAGAAAGGGAAGGAGAGAGAGACAGGGGCCTAGGGAGAGGAAGAGAGAGAACCTCAAGCAGGCTCCATGCCCAGTGTGGAGCCCGACACAGGGCTCAGTCCCATGACACTGAGATCATGACCTGAGCCGATATCAAAAGTCGGATGCCTAACTGACTGAGCTACCCAGGTGCCCCTGGATCATGTTTTTATATCCATTCTGCCATCTCTTGTCTTTTGATTGGAATGCTCAGTAATTCACATTTAAAGTAATTATTGATAAGGTAGGAATTATGGCTGCCATTTTGCTATGTATTTTTTACATGTCTTATGTCTTTTTTGTTCTTCCGCTTCTCTATTACTGCCTTCTTTCATGCTATGTTTTTAGAATGTACCATTTTAATTTTCTTCTTGCCCTTTTTCCTATATTCTAAAAAGTTATTTTCTTAATGGTTGTCCTGCGGATTACAACTAACTTCTTTTTTTTAAATATTTTATTTATTTGTTTGAGAGTGAGCGAGAGAGAGACAGAGAGAGAGCACAGGGGCGGGGGCGGGGGCAGGCAGAGGGAGAGGAAGAAGCAGACTCCCTACTGAGCAGGGAGCCTGATGTGGGGCTTGATCCTGGGACTCTGGATGACCTGAGCCAAAGGCAGATGCTTTAACCATCTGAGCTACCCAGGTGCCCTACAATTAACTTCTTAACTTGAAATAATCTAAGTAGAACTAGTACCAACTTAATTTCAATCATACACCAAAACTATGCTCCAATATAGCTCCATTCTCTCCTACTTCCTTTGTGCTATTATTGCCATACAAATTGCATATTTATACATTATAAATATAAATGTATAAATGTAAAAAAGTTCCAAATAAAAATATTTTAATTGAAAGATTTTAAAAGTAAAAAAATGCTTTCATATTTTGTATTCTCTCTTATATTCAACTATGCAGTTGTCTTTACCAGTGTGCTTTATTTCTGTGTGTGGATACAAGTTACTGTCTCATATCCTTTCATTTCGGCCTGAAGGACTATTTTGGTATTTCTTTTTTTATTTTTATTTTTTTTTTAAAGATTTTATTTATTTATTCAACAGAGATGTAGACAGCCAGCGAGAGAGGGAACACAAGCAGGGGGAGCGGGAGAGGAAGAAGCAGGCTCATAGCGGAGGAGCCCGACGTGGGGCTCGATCCCACAACGCCGGGATCACGCCCTGAGCCAAAGGCAGACGCCCAACCGCTGTGCCACCCAGGCACCCCTATTTTGGTATTTCTTGTAATGCCTGTATGCTGGTGATGATTTGTCAGTTTTTGTTTGTCTAGAAATGCCTTAATTTCTCTTTCATTTTTGTAGGATAATGTGGCTAGATGTAGAATCCTTCATTTGTAGTCTTTTTCTTTCAGCCCTTTAAATGTCATCCCATCTGACCTCCATGATTTCTGATGAGAAGTCAAATATCAATCTTATAGAGGATCCCTTGTATGTGCTAAGTTGTTTCTTTCTTGCTTTCAAGATTCTCTCATTGTCTTTGGCTTTCAATAATTTGACTATTATGTATCTAGGTATGGAGTGCCTTGAGTATATCATACTTGGAATTATTTAAACTCCTTGGATGTGCAGATTAATATAATTTCATAAAATCTGAGAATTTTTTAGTCATTTCTTCAAATACTCTTTGTGTCCCTTTCTCTCTCCTTTCCTTCTGGGACTTTATGCATATGTAGGTATGCTTAATTGTTCTTTATAGTTCTCTGAGGCTCTGTTCCTTTTTCTTCATTGTTTTGTCCTTCTGCTCATCACACTGGATAATCTCAATTGACTTATCTTCAAATCCACTGACTCTTACTTCTGCTATTTTGAATCTGCTGTTGAGTCCTTCTAATGGATACTTTATTTCATTGTATTTTTCAACACTAAAATTTCTATTTTTAAAAATTTCTGTCTTCTTTTATATTATCTATTTGGTAAGACAGTGTTCTCAGACTTCCTTTTATTTTATTTATTTTATTTTTTAAAGATTTTATTTATTTATTTGTCAGAGAGAGAGAGAGGGTGCAGCAGGCAGAACAGGCAGAGGGAGAAGCAGGTTCCCTGCTGAGCAAGGAGCCTCATGCGGACTCAATACCAGGACCTGAACCGAAGGCAGACACTTAACCGACCAAGCCACCGAGGTGTCCCTCAGACTTCCTTTTATTTCTTTAAATATGATTTCCTTTAGTGAACATATTTGTAATAGATGATTTAAAATCTTTGTCCAATAAATCCAATGCCTGGGTTTCCTCAAAGACAGTTTCTACTAACTGCTTTTTTCCCTATATTGGCCATATTTTTCCATTGCTTTCCAAGTCCCAAAATTTTCTGTTGGAATCTGGACATTTTGAATAATAGAATATGGCAACTCTAGAAATTATATCATTCTTGCCCCACTCCAAGGTTTGTTTTTGGTGATGTTTGTTGTCGTCCTTTTGTTTGTTCCGTGATTCTGCGGATCTAATTCTGTAAAGTCTGTATTCTTTGTCATGTTTGGCTACCAAAATTTCTTCTCAGGTGTTTAGTGTCAGCCAATTACTGGACAGAAATCTCCCTAAATGTTTTTGAACCAGTAAGTGTCCCAGCCCTTGCTGAGAGGCTGTGTCAGGGCACACCTTCAACATTTAGACAACTCTTCCCTAGCCTTTACTTTCTGCTTGCCACTGACCCTTAAGGGCAGACATTTGTGAGAGATTAGGGCCTTCTCAGGCATTTTTTGAATATGTGCACAGTCCTTCATCCTATGGATTTTCATTCCCCATCTGTCCTTTAAGTTTTTTTGGTTGGCCTCTTGTTAGCCCCAACTAGTCTCACTACCTCAGGCAGCTGTGATGTTAAACAATTGCTACTGATTTTTACTGACAAATGCCCCAGGAATAGGGCTGTTTGCACAAAGTGAGTTCTAAGCCAGGTCAGACATAGACAAGCCCTATGGATGGAACTTTTCAAGTCAAATAATGGCAGATCTCTGGGGATAGGGCTTTTGGGGAACTCTGAACCCATTCTGCTGCCTCCACTGGCTGCTAGCATATTGGTTTTCAAAACCACTGTAATTATAAGGCTGTTGGTTTACAAGGCTACCACAGAGCTGGAGAGGAGATGCGAATTGAGCAAGTCAAATGCTATAAAGCTCACAAGATTCAATACATTTGCTGGTATATACACTCTCTGGATTGTTGCAAGTCTTCGATTAATTTCTGGAGTTCTGAGAAGGTTGATTTTGACAATTTTAGCCAGGGTTCCCTTTTTTTGTTTGTTTGTTTCTTTTTATAATAATTTTTTATTATGTTATGTTAGTCACCATACAGTACATCCTTACGTTTTGATGTAGTGTTTCATGATTCATTATTTGCGTATAACACCCAGTGCTCCATGCAATATGTGCCCTCCTTAATACCCATCACCGGCCTATCCCAATCCCCCACCCCCACCCCCTGAAGCCCCAGGTTCCTTTTTTATGGAGAAGCACATTTTCTGCCATTCTGGAGGTGCTTCTACCAGATTTATTTTTGTCTTTCATTATCCTGAATTGATCCCCTCCGCCTCCAGTTGTCTAAATCCTTGAGTACTGTGCAGTATTTTCATCAAATATCTTACAAGCAATATGAGAAGGTGGTACAAAAGGCCATAAAAAATGATGAATACATAAGTATAGACCCTGATGCTTTTTCAAAGTACTGCTCCAAGGTCCTCTCCCATGTGTGGATATACATTTGAAATCTCAAAGATCTGCCAATTCTTCATTGTATGCGAGAGCTAACACTTCTAGATACATAAAAGCGAAGTAGATTCAGATGAACTTTCCTACCAAAGTGACGTTGAAATCATGTTGGGAGCCCACTAGAAGGAGATTTTTGTTTTGTTCCATTTTTTGTTTTGCTTTTGTTTGTTCTAATCTTCTTACATGGTAATTAACTTGAAAACGCAGTGTTTAAATAGAGGTATAGGAGGGATATACTGTGGGGGGAGGGCATTAACATTGGATAATTCTGCCTGGTGGGAGCACAGGTTATCTTGTTAGCTGTACTCTTCATATATATATATATCACACACACACACACACACACACACACACACACACACACAGAGGCAGTCCTTGCTTTGTGGGTTCAGATATGCCTGATGTTAGCTACTGTGGCTTAGTTAAATAACACCAGTAGCTCAACAATATGGTTCAAATTTCAGTTATCATAGCATATTAACTGTGAGAAAATGCATAGAGTATAAACTTCTGAGGTAGCTCCTTAGTCCACAAATCACTATGTAAATAACATGTGCATCACAATCCGTGAGCAATCACTGCAGTTCTTTCAGTCTGTCAGTGATTGGTTACTATACATCTGCTATACAGTTTAGGTAATGACAGCAAAGTGTGCAGTTGTGTTTCCTCCTTTTCTCCCAGTGATAAACTCACATAGCATTGTATAAAAATGGGGAACTGAAAAGGAGAATTGGTCAACAAAGATGATAGTGCAGCAAAGGAAAAAATGAAAAAGATGGACAAGAAGTGAAATTTGAATGGAATGTAAATGGTGTTATAGAAAAAAACAGGCAACTGTGAAAATACTGACACTGTCGTCTTTCCAAAGACTCTGGATTTGCAGCCAGAAGAATTTACTGAATATAAACTAGGATGAGGAGAGTGGTTGTGACAAAAAGGATGTCTCGGTGAATGTCACACTAAAGGAATTCTGATATATTTCACGACATTGAAAGCTCAGAGGATAAACCACTGAAAGTGATCAAAACATGATGTGTTACCAAGCCTCAGAAAAGATGCTCTATATAACAATTCTACCAGGAGAAGACCAGCACTATTCAAGTTACTTTTGATAAGTTTCTCTTACAAAGAAATAAAATAGCTTAATTCTCAGGGTTTGTAATATTTCAAACCACGGTGTAATAAATGATTAGTTTTACTTTTTCCCCCCCCATCTCCTTATACATTTACAACTATCAGTGAAGAGAGTTTGGAATGTTTTGACAAAATTGTAAACGTCGTGGAGCAATCTTAATTTTTCCCATTGATTATTAAGATAGTTTTGCATGGGAATCATTCCCACAGTTCCAAACTACTGTGCAAGCGAGGACTGCATATATGCATGCATACACACACACACACACACACACACACACACACACACGGGTAGATGAGTGTGTGTGTGTGTGTATATATATATATATGCTACATACATAATGCATATAGTAAATATGCCATATATATCATATACAGTGTGTACGTGTATACACATACATGCATTTTGTATAGAAGCATTTTACGTAAACATAAAATCTTCAAACACTTAGGCTAGAACACATAAATGATGATTACAAACCATTAACTGGTAATTACAAATTAAAACCATTTTTTTTTTCTCTTCTGGAAGCTTGTCCTGGCATTCTCTTGGACTCTACACGGTTGATATGAGCGGCTGGCCGCCGCAGAGGAAACTGAGGCACACACGACGCGGGGCCGGCGGGTGCGGCAGGGGCGGGGCCGGGGGGCGGCTGCCCGACCGCTCCCGCCTCTCCCAGGGAGGGCGTCCCGCAAGGCCCGCCGCCCCGGACTCCCTGGACTCCCGCCCTGGGCGCTCGCGGGGGCCGTGCCGGCCGGGAGGAGGGGGCGGTGCGGGCGGCGGCGGCTGCGGCGGCTGGAGCGGCGGGCCACGCACGGCGGCGGCGGCGGCAGGAGCGGCCGGGCACGCACGGC
>NW_024425230.1:7303819-7439535 GCF_017311325.1 Ursus maritimus | reverse complement strand
CGGCGGCGGCGGCGGCGGCGGGAGCGGGAGCCGGGCGCGCACGGCCGCGGCGGCGGGAGCGGCGGGAGCTGTGGCGGCGGCGGATGGCCCAGAGCTGATCTATGCGGCGCTTGGAGGGGCTGTGTCTGCGGCGCCGGCGGCGGCGGCGGGGCCCTGCCCGCGAGCGGAGCGGGGACAAGATGAAGTACCAGAAATACCTGACGGTGCTGCAGATGGCCATCGGCGTCACCCCCTCCAACCGCGGCAGCCTCCTGCCGCTCAAAAGGAAGCTGTGGTGAGGGCGCGGCGGGCGCGGGTCGGGGCCGGGGCGGGCGGAGAGGCCGCCGGCGGCCGGGCCCGACGGGCGCCGAGAGCCGGGGGCGCAGCAGCCATTTCCGAGCCCGGAGGGCCGAGCGCCGCCGCGTCCCGCGCCCACGCGGGCAGGTTCGGCCGCGACCCTCGGCTGTGCCCCGGGATACGTAGAGCGGCGCGCTGCAGGGAGGGAGGGGCGGGGACCCGGCGGCTTACGGGCACCGGGGCACCGGTCTCCCGCCCGGGACTTGTCCTTCCAGCCCCATCCCCGCGAGTTGTGGCTCAGAATTTCCAGCCAGGCTTCCTGGGGGGCCGAGAACAATTTATTAGCTCTGCGTTTTCTGTTATTTCTCAAAGCCCATCTGCTGTGGGTACATAGTGAAGGGCAAGCCGCTCCCACGGTGAAGGGAGTAAGTTGCGAGATTTTAACGGCATTATCAGGGACTACATTTTATCTGCACGCGTTCCAGTTCCTCTGACCTGGAAACTGTTATTGGGGTAACGGGAAAAGATCGCCCTTACGAGAAAAAATGTCTGGAAGTTTTCCAGATCTGGTTTACACAGTTGATTATCTATCGGGTTGTATTGCATTGTATTAGTGTTTAAATGTGGCATATGGAATCCCCGTGGGCTGCCTAGGCATTCCATCGCCTTGGGACTTAAGTGTAAGGTTCTGTCACAAAAGAAATAGTCCAGTAAAGGGATGATGACTATAGAAAAAATATGCCAGAATTCTTTGGTGTTCTATTTTAATTTTAAAATTTGTGGCCCGTGAGGTTCATAGAGATTTACGCACTTTAATTTTAATTGAATTTAATTTCAAAGTTATAGAGAAAAGGAAGTGAGGCTGCTTTTAGGCATTTGAGAAAAGTAGTTTCTGCTATCTAAAGCAAAATTAGTGATCCGAGGAATATAAAGATGGAGAAACCAAGAAAAAGAGTTAAAAAAAAGAAAGTGCCAATAATGGAGAATTTTGGAGGTAAGACCAAAAAATATGGCCAATGAAGTTCAAATTTCAGCTGTGCCACTTACTGTGTGACCTTAAGCAAGTTATTGGAGTATCTGTTTCTTGGTCTGTAGGGTGAGAATGATAGTATCTACCTCATGGGGTCATAACCCAGATCAACTGAGATACTACGAAGTGCCTGCCACTATGTCTGGCTGAATAATGGGTGTTTAGTGAATATTAACCCCCCCCACCAATTTTTTAAAAAGAGATTTGGGGGTGCTTTGGTGGTGTAGTCCGTTAAGCCTCCAACCCTTTCAGCTAGGGTCCTGACCTGGGGGTGGTGGGTTCAAGCCCCACGTCTGGTTCTGCACTCAGTGTGGAGTCTGCTTGAGTTTCTCTCTCCCTCTCTGCCCCTCCCCACTTTCTCTCAATTCAATAAATAAATCTTAAAAAAAAAAAAAAGATTTAGTCTGCAAACGGTATTTTAATTTGAAGAGCAGCAAGTAACAACACATCAAAGACCAGACTGGTAATAGTTGGCAGTGATTAAGAAACGTCCATGGAAGAAGATTTTAGCAAATATATGAAGACTCTGCCACTATCAGGAAGCAAGTAGCAGTAACATTTGAAGATGGCTTTTCAGGTTGATGGTGTACAGGAAGAGAAAAGAGGTCAGCACCAGCAGTCTTTCCCCTCACTCTGCTTTTCTCTTGAGCACTTGCCAATATCTAAAGCACTACACATTTTACTTAATTGTCATACATGTTACCTCTTCCTCCCACTGGAATGTAAGTTGCATGGGGGCAGGCCTTTTTCTCTGTTTAGCTCATCACTAAGTCCCCTGTAACTGGTATCTGATACAAAATAGTTTCTGAAAAGATATGTGTTAAATAAATTAATTCTTAATGTGTAACTGGAAAGGAGATTTTCTTGATGTTAAATTTTAAAACTAAGATGTGGGAATAATGTTTGAGGAGCTGTTAGGCATGAATATTAGCATCAGTTGGCCACCAAGTCAGGATACTAGGTTTACCCTTTGTTAGTGGAGTGCTGCTTCTGAAAATACGTTCCCCAGTACAGTTCGTGAAGAGAGGACACAAAGAAATAAAATCCAGGTAACTTTTGTACTCAAGAGATTCATGTTTCAGGCAGGCAGTGAACTGAGACCATCGTTAAAAACCATCTTACTAAGAGCCTGGAAAAGGCAGGGGGATTTTGTTTAACTTCTACGCAATCTTAAATGAGCATTTCAGAATTTCTGCTCAATGTTAAGCGAATTTGCAAATGTTAATCTAGTTTCTATAGTGGCAAAGTAAAGAGCATATGCTACAGAAATTCTATAGAGTGGATGGTACTTTAAACATATATACATATAGTCCTTTTTTTTTTCTAAGTTGAAGAATATTGTGCTGCGTGATTCATCTATCTCTTATATCCTCTGGAATTTATTTTCTAGATAACGTTTCATTTTGCCAGTATCAGAGCCAACGGCGCATGGAGGATTGAGACAGAAGGCACTGTTACATGGCAAGAAGATATGTGGATATGGGTTCTGACTCCAGAGTGGTGGGTGGGAACCAATAGCAAACATCAGCAAGGGTTGTCAGACCTTGGAATGCCGTAGCTTATGCCCATTTACAGGCTGTGAGGGCATACTATGATAATTGGTTGTGGCATATTTGAAGATTTATATGAAGGTGCTTATGAAAATGTGTGTGCTGTCTGTGTTTCTCTCTCCTTAAATTATTTCAGTCTGTATGGAAAGACTGCATGCCTGCAAAGCTTATGCCAATGGAAGTAAAGGGTAGGGGTGAATGATCCAGGTCCCACACTTGTTTCTAGTTTGACCATTTGTGCTCATTAGCTTTCTTTTGTGCAGTATCTTTCTGCCTTTCTGATTGGCTCTGCAAGTCCTTTTAGGAGTATTATGTGTACACCACGGTTTAGGTGGAAACTAAAGCAGACAAACAGCCAGACCTGCATCAGTGGAGCACGCAAGTCTTCTCTTTGTCTCCTTCTCCGAGAAATTTAGGAAGTAGGACTGTTTGCAGTATTTGGTTCAGTAGGTGTGAGTCTGTGCAGCTTGCTTCTTGGGGGTGGGGGGTGGTCTTCTATAATTGCTGCTTATGAAAGAAGCAGAAGGGCACCGTATTTCCCAGAGCTGCTGTAAGAGATTACCTTTGACTCGGTAGCTTAAAACAACAGACTTATTCCCTCTAGTTCTGGAGGTCAGAAGTCTGAAATCAAGGTGTCTGCAGAGCCACACTCCCTTGAAGTCTCTTGGAGAGAGTGCTTCCTTAACCTCTTCCAGCTCCTGGTGGCTGTGGGCATGCCTTGTGGCTGAATCACTCCCCTCTCTCTACATCTTCACATGGGCTTGTTCATGTGTCTGTGTCTTTTCGGCTTCTTGTAAGGACATTTGTCATTGGATTTAGGGTCCACCTGGATAATCCAGGAAGATCTCATCTCAAGACCCTTCAGTATTCCAGCAAAGACCCTATTTCTAAATGGGGTCACTTTCATAGGTTCCTGGGGTTAGGAAGAGTGGAGAGGAAGGGCACCATTCAATCCAGTACAGGTACTGAGGCCAACTGCTCTTCAGTGGGTGCGAAGCCCAAATAATTGTTTCATAATAATTTTATGTTGTCAATCTTGATTTTTGCATTGAGTGCTGGTAGGAATGTTTACACTGATCTTAGGGGGGAAAAGAGTGTCATTTCATTTTCTTCATGCCTCTAAATATATTTTTCCTGGTTATTTGATTCAGTAATTATCGAAGGCCATATGGCATCAGTTCAGTCATTCAAGTAGTTTAGTTGTCCAGTAATCAGATTCTGGAAATAAGAAGAGCTGCCATTCATTGAGCTTATTACCTGCTGGCCCAGTATAAGTGCTTTCCAAGCAGCCCTCGTGTAACCAGCAGCACCCCTATGAGGTAGGTGCTGTACCTTCCCAGTTTTACAAATGAGGTCATTGACTTGCCCAGAGTCACACATCAGGTTTTATACCAGTTGTTGGGCTTAAAAACACATTTGAGCAGGGACATGACAGTCTAGAAAGGAAGAACAACTGAAAACAGGTACGAGATGACTGGAAAATGCCTTATAGAATGTTGTTTCTCCAGGGGTGGCACATAGTCCCCTCATGGGTCCCAGAGGTTCCCCTGATTTGTATGGCTCTAAATCCAAGTCCTTTCTTGGTTTCTTTTTTTCTTTTCTTATTCGTTGAGGTGTAATTGACATACGACATAATTACTTTCCGGGGTACAACATAATGCTTCAATATTTATGTTTATAGCAAAATGATCAGTACAATAAGTCTAGTTAATATCCATCCCTTTCTTAGTTTCTTTAATGAGCAAATTATAGGCAATTGTATACCTTATTATTCATAAGTACAACTAAAGGCCAGCCATGTATATAAACCTTTTTTTTTTTTTTAAGATTTTATTTGTTTATTTGACAGAGTGAAAGACAGCCAGTGAGAGAGGGAACACAGGCAGGGGGAGTGGGAGAGGAAGAAGCAGGCTTCCAGCAGAGGAGCCCAATGTGGGGCTTGATCCCAGGACCCTGGGATCAGGCACTGAGCTGAAGGCAGACGCTTAACGACTGAGCTACCCAGGCGCCCCCATTTATATAAACCTTTTAAGTGAACTCTTTAGGTTCCTGAAGGCTGTTACTTATAGACAAAAATTAGCATTTTACTAGCTTTTACTGAAGCATCCTTCATAAGGATTCGGTATCCTTCTAAAGTCAGCTGCCCTGCTGTACTTAACAGTATCTCAAGGCCTCTGTTCTCTGTAATTCCCCTTGTTTGGGGAAAGATGCTTTGCTATCACACATCAATATTAATCTTGAGTTGGTTGTGACTATCAATTCCTGATATTTTAAAATTAAAATCTTATAGAAAGATTGTTAAGTGTTAACTTTTGTTGGTGATTTGTTCTTGTGTAAATGCTTTGTTTTTACCATCTTGATTATTTTTGCCCAATTCTATGTTATTACTGAGATCTTTTCCGCTAGAAATTAGAGATGGGTGAGGTAGATAAGTTTGGAAGTTGTTTGTTCCAAGTGAACCATGGTCAAAAATGGTTGTGAGCCAAAATTCCTGAGTTAGAAACAAAATGAGAGGTTGGACCCTGGGTTTCTGCCTTTCAAGCACGCCAACCATGCCCACAAGTAAAAACAGGGTCCCATTAGGGAAGTTATGAAGGGAGTGGAGGGAAGCAGGAATTTTCTCCCCAATCATCCCCTAGGGATGATTCAATGGAATTAAGAATTGGGAAAAGAAAAACTTCATTGTAAGCTAAATATTGATTTCCCCAGAGTTCAAGGGAAAGTATCCAAAATGCTTGTATCTCAATTACTAACTTTATTTTTCCGGTCGTCAGGGATCATTCTCCTAAATATTTGGGAAGTAAATCCCAGAGTCTGAGTTATTCAGTTCAGACCACCAACAGGTTGAGAGAGAGTGGGACTTTGGGATTAAAAATACTCCTCGGGTGCCTGGGTGGCTCAGTTGGTTAAGCGTTTGAGTCTTGATTTTGGCTCGGGTGATAATCTCAAGATCGTGAGATTGAGCCCCACATCAGGCTCTGCACTGGGTGTGGAGCCTGCTTAAGATTCTCTCGCTCCCACTCTGTCTGCCCCTCTCTCTGCTTACTTGCTTTCTCACTCTCTCTCTCTCAAACAACAACAACAACAACAAGTACTCCTTATACTGCCCGTCGGGAAGAACTGTCCTTGGTGGGCTTTTTGTATCTCAGTATAGCTCATCTACGTGAGTTGTGAATATTCCTCTGTATTCTTATGAGTGTCCAGCAGAAAAGTATTTGAACACACATAGCCCTGCCCCAAGACGAATACTAATTCTTATAGAGAGTGTAAAACAAAAGGAAGTGACGTCTTAAATTCCCCTGTATCTCAGTACCCTTCTACTTATATATGAGTTAACATTGAACATTGTTATCTGGAACCATGTTCGTTCCTTTTCTTTTGTCCCCACCAAAGAAAAAGGGATCATTACTGAACCATATGCTTTTTAACAGTTGACCTCTTAGCTTCCCAAAGACCTGGTCAAAACTTTAAATTACTAAATCACTCTGTAGGAGCCTGGTTCTATGCCTAGATAAGGCACCTTCCTCCTGAGGAGTCTGTGGGTGGGGTGGAATCAGATCTGATATTCACCTGCTATATATCAGTTCAGCTCTACTCTTTAGTAAATGTTTTTATTATGATCCTGGTGGGAAGGGGAGGATTCATTCTTTTGGTTATATTTAGGGTTTTTTGTGTGTTTTAGTCACTGGACTTGGTATTACATTGAGTTAAGTCTGATAAATTTCTTGGCTGTCAGTCATTTATAAATTTGGTAGATATAAATTCTTATCACAGACTTTAGGTTTTAGGTTTGGAAAAAAGGTAAATAATGACACCTTTCTTAGTCAAATGAGAGAAAAACTTGTGAAAAATGTCTTTGTCAAAAAGTTTATATTAATTTCTTATCATACAATTGTGCCACATAATGCCGTCAAAGTAAAGTGAGAGAAAAGAAGCATAATTTAAAACTTGTATATTGTTTTACAGCTCTGTTTTTCTTTCCCATGCGCCCACTTTTCTTAAATGAAATTCTTCATTATTTTCATGGAAGCTTTTACTCTGCAGAGAAGAGAGCAAAACTGTACAATGTACAACCTTTTTTTGTATTGAGACTAGCGAAAGTGACATCATCAGAATTTTATTCTGGGAGGTGACTTGAAAGATGCACTTATTGGCAATTCAATGAAATAACAAAAATGTGAATTTAAAAAGCCACAACAAAAATACTATGAGTGAGTAAACGATACCAAATGCCATCAGTGGACGAGCATTTTTGTGGAATCTCTGAAATGTACTTGCTAGTTAGAGATAGATCTAGAGAAAAGCCTTGCAGGAACCATCGTCCAGGAAATGTGCAGGAGGACATTTCTGCACAAAGAGTGGTTGATAGCTTGCAGCAGCCTTCAAGGGATGGGAGAAGCGGAGGACGCTTAGGGAATTATTCACATTTGATGCACTAGGTTGGTTGATGCCTTGCCTCACTAGTTTGCGACAAGTTGTGGACAATAGTGTTGCATTCTCACTTACCAAAGCAGTGAATGTGGGCCCTTGGACCCGAGAGACAGGGCAATACCTGGGATGGCTACTGAGTCCTCTGACCAGAAGAGAAGTTACTTTGTAGCAGCGTGTCCCATCTCCCTGCCAGAGTTGCCAAAGGCAGGCCACAGTAAATGCGACAGTGCAGAAACAGATGTTCTCTAATACGAATATAAGCAGACATTAAAAATCACCAAACAGTTGGAGAAAGCCAGTATTAAAAGAATTACCATACTCAACAAACAAAAGAACTAATCCCTGAGAAAACAGAAAAACCTTGGATTAAGATGGTTATTTTCAGAAAGATGCAAGAGAATATCATATTAATAAAACACCACACTCGACACTTTAGAAATTTAACCTTTGCTCATTAAGGTGAAAGAGAATGACTGAATTGGCAAAACTGAAAAGCAAGTGAGCAATCTGGAGGAGTAAGCTAAAGAATCACAAAAGAGCAAAGGGATCAAAAGTATGAAAGAGAAATTAGGAGACCTTGAGACTATTTCCAAGGAAGGGTGGAGCTTTTGGTAGGGTTGCACTGGTGCTGGAAAAGAAGAGAAATGAAGGCGTTTTAAATGTCATTTCTTGTATAATAGGAGAGACGAACACCACTGAACCCTAGATGTTGAGAGAAGTATTTCAGTTTAAATATATATGTGTGTATATATGTATTGTGGAAATGTAGATATATAAATATATAACATATATAAACATGTGTATATGTATAGTTAGCTAGAGTTATTGGAGGGGAGAAAGTCCAGGGACGGGTGGAGAGAGAGAAAACACAGTCATACTAAAACGGTGGAAAGAAAAAGAAGAAAGCATTTAAATTTGAAAAACACAAACTATAAAACAGCATGGCAGGAATAAATCTAAACATACCAGTAAACACAACAAATTTGAATGGATTAAGTTTCTCTCAAAAGATAGGGATTCTCAAATTGGGTATAAAAGAAAAGCATCCAGTCACATGCTGGTAAAAAATTAACAAGAGTTAAAGGTATAGCTAAAGGGGGGGGGGGAGCAGGGTGGAGACAGCAGGGACTTGGAAAGGTTGAAAATACAAGCACAAAAATAAGCCAAGGAAAGGATAATATGAAAATGTAGATGGGGAAATTATTAGACAAAATTGCGATTAAGATAAAGTCTTTTATTGGAACAGAGACTTTTAATGTGATAAAAAGTTAAATCCCTAAAAAGATATATGCAACTAATGAATCGTTTAACACTACATCAAAAACTAATGATGTGCTATATGTTGGCCAACTGAACATAATAATAAAAAAATAATACAAGAAAAGATATGAATTATAAACATTAAGGCATCTAATAAAACAGATTTGAAATAGGTAAAGGAAAAACTGACATACAAAGATTCATTGCCAAATCCATATTTGTGGTGGGAAACTCTGTAATTGTCTTTTTTAAGAGAAATCAGTCCTTCAGCAAGATAAATATAACGAAGGACGCAGAGAAGTTGAGATATAAAAGAAAATAAAATGATAAAGTCACCCATTTAAGGACAGCCCCACTCCCACATGAACATTCTTCTATACTGCTGATGGAAGTGTAAATTGGGAAAGCTTTTTGAAAGGTAGTTCTTAGCAATACCCGGAAACCTCTGACCCTGCATTTTACTTCTAGCGCTCTTTCTTAAGTAAATACTGTGTTTGTACCCAGAGATGTCAGATATGTTCATTGCTTTATAGTGTGATAGCAAACATTTGAAGACTAAATGCCCATTGATGGGGAGTGGTTGAATAAATTGTGGTATACCTGTGCAGTGGAATACTGTTTAGCCATTAAAAAGAATGAAACACATAAGTTCAAGCCCCATGTCGGATGTAGAGATTACTGAAAAATAAAATCTTTTAAAAAGAGGAAGGGGTGTTGCCTGGCTGGTTTAGGTAGAGTATACAATTCTTGATCTCGGGGTTGTAAGTTCAAGACACACATTGGGTATAACGATTATTTAAACATAAAATCTTTAAAAAATAGAATGAAATGGATCTGGGTTATTATGGGAAGAGCTTCAAGATATATTATTAAGTGAAAAAATAAGGTGCAGAGCAATGTGAACAATTTGGTCAGTTTGCTAAAAAGTTTCAAAAGGAGACTAACACATAAATAAGCATGAGCATTTGTTTGGGAGGTTATACAAAGAACTGTTAGTGGTGATTGTCTTTGGGAAAAGGAATGGGGATTTGTGATGGGGGGAGAGAGAGGCTTTACTTTTCATTTTTGCATTTTTCATACTCTTTAAGTCTTCTGACTATAGAGACATAGTACTTTTATTTTAAACTGCAGCCATACCTATACTAGTCTATTTTATGATATTCACTTCCATCTTATTACAAGTCAGATTTACTTTGCTATAGCCCATTCAGTGTGTCCTTTTCCAGCAATGAGAGACCTATTTTTTTGAGAGAGAGAGCACACACGGAGGGGGAGGGGCTGAGGGCGAGGGGGAGAGAGGAGAATCTTAAGCAGGCTCCATGCTCAGCCCTGAGCCCATTGCAGAGTTCAACCTCAGGACTCTGAGATCATGACCGGAACGGAAATGAAGAGTCGGATGCCTTACTGACTGAGCCACCCAGGTTCCTCGTGAGAGACCTATGCCTTTCAGACAACAACATTTTAAATATAAAATATTAAGTAGGTCAGGAAAGTTGAAAAGTATACAATCATGGAACGTATAGAAGCAGGAAATATGATCATAAAATAAGGAAACTGATTTTCATAAGCCACACTTAACAAATCAGCCTTACTACTTAAGTCTTTGTCATCTCTAAGACGATAATCCACTAAGCGGTTTCCTCCCAGGTTCCCAGGGCACCTTCTAAGGCTGCCAGCAGTAGCGGCACAGAAATGATGGAACACGTGACAGTCTGGAGTGTGTGTTTATGTGTATGACCATGTACTGCCATGTGCATATATATAGATGACTTAGATTATTTACCATTTCCTCTTATCTGTATTTTCTTGGTTCTGTAATCATGCTGAATTAAGTGTCGACGGTCATGTTTAAATCTTTAAAAGTTATTTCCATGCTTAAAAAAGCATGCCGAATGGTATTTGTGGTTGCACACAATGACGGGTTACTTGCACTGAGTGTGCTAGGCACTGGGCTGAGCACTTGATAAAGAACTACCCGGAGGGGAGCAGATGCTTCCCAGTTACCTAGGAAACTTCAGTCTGGCCTTAATTGCTGCTTTGATGGTCACAGAGTTGACTTTTAGTGAATCTTCATGTAGAAATGTTTGAACCCTGTCAAGAAAAATTTCTAAACTGGCAAGGTGCTGAGAAATACTTAGAAAGGGTATCTGATCAGAGGTAGCTCCGCTGTGATTCTCAGCTTCTTGCTTGAAAAAGGAGCGCGAGATTTCCAGAGCTATCCTCAAGTAAATACCTATCTCATACTTGAGAAACCTATCTACCTACAAACCCGTCTTTTAAGTTTTTTCCACTTCTTGCAGGGTAACGCCATCTTCTGAAAATCCGAATGGTGCTACTTCTAGCGTCAGCCAAGGAAAACCTTCTTTAAGACGAATAAAAGGGAGACTGCACAGAAGCAAAAGCCTTGATAGCATCGATTTCTGTGAACTCACTGTAAGTGGCCTGTGCAGTAGTTTTTTATTTTTCGAAGAATATGAAACTTTAATTTCATTATTTTGATTTTCATGAAAACACAGCAGTCTTATTTTGTCATGAGCATCTTTTTGTGATAAAAACTGGCTTATCCAACAGGTTACCAACCAGAATACTTTGTTAACTGGTATCCATGTGAAACATTTGTAATAAGCAATTCTGATTCAAAGACCAAGATAAAGAAATGCTTCCTGAACTCTGCAACAGACATTGAAATAAGTTCAGTGGAGTATTAATGTAAATTTCTTAGCAAATTACAAATCTGAATGTTAATGTAAGTAGAGATCTAAGTGTTTAACCCCAAATAGCCAACTTTAGGCAGTGCCAGAAAATAGAGTTACTTAGACATTATTAGGAGAGATCCTGATTCAGTTAATGCTGGTGCTTTCTTTCTGTTCTAAGTGATTCACATTAGTGGTCATATCCTTTTTATTTTTTTCCAGGCCAAGTGACAGGTTTTCATGTGAGTATGTGAAACATTCATGCATGTTTTTAGAGGAACAGGAACACTGGCACTGTCAGTCCCCACTGTCCTTTGCTATTAATTATATTGTCCTAGTTCATCAGAGATACTGCAGTGCTATAAAGGACATAGTAGAATTTTCTTTGCGGTAAGAAGATTTTATTCAAATTTATGTACTGTAGGGTTCAATGGCAAATTAATGGATATTTAGGATGTTTAGTAGACCAGATGTGTTCACTTCTCCCCTTCGAGCTCTGAAAATTTCTGAATTCTAAAAGTACCATTGACCATACCTGTTTCAAACAGTGGTAACAGAGCCTTTCTCTTTTTGAGGATATGACTTCTGCACCTTTTATCTATAATTGATGAAAACAGAAGTTCAGTAAATGTGTATACTCTATTTTTTAATTTTTAAAATTATTCTTATTAAAATAATTACACTCAATTTCGCCTAAAAGTGTGCCTGACCATTTTGTGACACAAGACAGCAGAAGGTGAAATGTGACCTATCAGAAGACATTTAAGCAATAACTGAGAAAAAACAGCAAATTGTTGCTAAGTAAAACTAACAATTAAAATAACTAAAGAAAACAGAAGTATGATTTAATATAAAGAGAATTGCCTTGCAAAAGTGAAACACTGAATTGAGAAGCAGATTTGAATTACTTTTTGGAGCATAAAAATGGAAATTGGAATTTTATCGGGTTTTTGTATGGTATTAAACACTGTCATTACGGGAGGTAGTCCAATAACTAATAAATGTGGCATGTCCTAAAATATGGTTTGCTTACTTAATCACGGTCTCTGGTTGGGGACGAGGTTAAAATATCTGTAGAATATGACAGGAAAATAAAGATTTCTTTCATGTACTATTGCTCTCAGTTTCCCAGAAATAGAAATAGATATTTTCAGCTGTGAGGAAAAGTTGGCAGAGCTATCTTTTTATCATGATGAATATGTCTTAAAATTATTGATAATTCATTCCCTGCCTTGTGCCATGGAAGAGTTGATCTGGCTCAAGTGAGTACACTTCAGGCAAGGAAAAAATAACACTACCCGGTGCAGTTAACATCTGCAGAAATTTCTTTCTTTTTGATCATCTTTCCTATTTGACTTTATCTCAAAAGCGAAATGTCTTAGCATCCCCGGAGGGAAGGCATTTGACACTGAGGTTAAGCAAGAGAAGTAAAGTTGAGGTTGAAGAAAGGTCCACTCCAGGGAGGAGCATGTGTTCAAGGACTATGTCTGTGGTTTTCTGCTTTCTGGAGAGTACATCGAAAGTCCATGGATGTTGGTATACTGATATTTCATTTCACTAATGAAATGTAATTACAGTTCACCCTTGAAGATTGCACGGTTTAGAGGCGTCCACCGTCCAGGCAATTGAAAATCCAAGTATAACCTGATTCCCTGGAAACTTAACTACTGATAGCCTACTGTTGGCCAGAAGCCTTTCCAATAATCCATTAGCACATATTCGATATGTTACATGTATTATATACTTGATTCTTAAAATAAGCTGAACTGGAGAAAAAGTGTTATTAAGAAAATCGTAAAGGAGAGAAAACATGTTTATAGTACGGTATTGTAAAAAATCTGCATATAAGTAGACCTATCGGCTCAAACCTGTACTGTTCAAGGGTCAACAGTACTGCAATCATTAGACTTTTTTTGCAACTGGAGTTCCTTTTCCTTCTCAGGTTTTTGCAGTCATGGGTGGTAGGACAGCAATCTTTGAAGATTTTTAGATTCTTAGAAATTTTTACAATGAGCATGTTCCATTTTTAGGAAAGCAATAAACTGATTTTCCAAACATAGAGAAATTTTAAACAAGAGCCTAACAGCCTGGCTACTCCCACTATCTACCATAAGCTATGGCAACTAATAATATTCAAAATACATAGGGGCAGATAGCATCTTTAGCATGGGAATGAAAAAGATGTTTTCCCCTCTGCTTCTTAAGTTCAGTCCTTTTAAAAGAAGGAAGTGCTGGGGCGCCTGGGTGGCTTAGTCAGTTAAGCGTCTTCCTTTGGCTCAGGTCATGATCCTAGGGTCCTGGGATCGAGCCATGCATTCGGCTCCATGCTCAGTGGGGAGTCTGCTTCTCCCTCTCCCTGCTGTTCCCCTGCTTGTGCTCTCTCTCTCTATCAAATAAATAAATAAAATCTAAATAAATAAATAAAGGAAGGAAGTGCTACTCTTGAAAAGTAGATTAGAAAAGACTCTCACAAGGGGAGAAAGGGATTCAGATCTGTTTTTCTCACACAGTTGACTGTAGTGTAATCGTGGAAAACCACACTTTAAAGCTTTAGCCAGAATGTCTAAAGGGCAATTACTTGGTAAATGATGGTCAATTATATAGGAATAGATACTTCTCAACCCCTTTAGGAAATAGTTGAGCCACCATAGGTATCTGTAGTTCAAAAAAGACTGAAAATTCTGTCATATACTATTTTTAAAATCTGTAAAAATTTTTATTAGATGTATGGCTCCCTTTGACTGCCAAAGTAACTGGCAAACCTTAAAGTAGGAAGATTTAAACTTAGTTCATTATCTCCAGTCATAGTGCATATATCAAATTTGCATGACCAACAGGATAACATGTATATTTTTATTTTCACATTTTACTTTTAAGTTTGACCAAGAAAAAATACAATTTTTATTGCTTTTGGAAGAACATAGCAAACAGAGCAAGAGGTCTACTTGCTATGCATTCAAGGTCCAATTTCTGGCTGAGAAACCTCAGGTTCCAGCTGAGATGGTTGGCTTTGGTCCCGGGCGTCAGATTGATGCCATTTCACTCCTGGGGAGAGGTGATTGTTTCGGCTTTCTCTGTGGGGATTAAATGGGGTGGGCATTCTAGTTCGTTTTGTAAACCCTACAGCATAAATGACTGACTTCCTAGTTCACTGGAGGAGGCTGGAATCCATCCAGTCTCACTAGTCCATGAGACAGTGGCCCAGAGAACCGTGGTAAAATTTTCTTAGGCAAGGCCTGGACTGGACAAGTCTTTTGTGAACACATGTTTTGCCTGGAAAACCTGAGCCTTTCTTCGACACATTTTCATGGGTAAAATGCTATAAAACCATTTGACGAGTTCTCTTTTTTCCCTCAAGGTAATGGAGTGATATATTGATAATCGATGTGAGGAAGAAAAGTGACCATTTGTCTTGGACTCGGTTAATGGTGTTTATATGCTTAGCTGTTCCATTTCACTCTGGGTCATTGGCTGTTTGGAATGATCAGATTGCATTGACTCTCTGTCTCTTCCTGCCTCTCAGATTCTAAGTGTATAGTCAAAACATTTTTAGTGATAATTTAAAAATTCAACAGATTGCTTGAAATTTTACAGCTTCTCTTGGTTGTACATCCTTCCGAAAACAGAAAAATGGAGCCAGTTGAGTAGGATTCATTCAGTGGGGGGAGGCTCTCCTGAATATAGACTTACGCAGTTTATTTCCTGCTTTGTGGGTGTAAGTCTAGATTGCTAATTTTCTCTTTCTGCCAACAGGCAAATACTACAAAAAGTTTTATGCACGATAAAGAGAAACAATGAACCAATTAATAGTTTATGGCTGTGTTCCCTTAGCCTTGGATGAGAGACAGTTTCAGTCGTCAGCAGGAACCATTAGGCAAAAACGATACATTTTAAAATCTTCAGATTTTTTGTCATTAGAGGAAAAATATGTGAAAATAAGATACTATTTGGAGTATTACATTTGTGTACATTTTGGGGCTAATAAGTTACATTTCACTGCTGCCTGAGTATAAGGTAGTTCTCTGTTTTTTCTTAATGATCAGTGATTTTTCACATCTGAAAAGCTACTTTTCTCTCCTGATAAAGAGGAGTCTCCATGTACGCTCATAGAAAATATTTGTAACCTGTGGAGATATCGGTGATAGAAATTTTCTCCTTCTCCTTCTACCCTTTAAGACCTCCTCCGTGAGATCTGTGGGACACTGAGAGATTCTAGAGCCGTGTTTTAAAACTAAATAGCTATTTGACTTTGAACACTTACCACATTTGCTTTCTTGGCATGATTGGGTGCCTGACTGGTGAATAAGGAGCTGGGCACCCCAAGGTGAGAAAATGGGGAAGGTGAACATGTGAAGGGACACTGAACACCAAGTTAACTTGCCTCCCATTTTGCTGGGAAGGGACCAGCCACTTCTCCCCTTTCTCACTCCTGCTCGATTACCACTGTCCACCTCACCGTCAGTATGAGAACTTAGAAGGAACAGCAGTGAGCATTGGGGACCCCTTTGCTTTGGGTGTACAGCTGTTCTTTCCATCCTGAGCTCTAGTGACATGGGCATCTTTCTGTTCACTTTTACAAATCTCTGTGTCATTGTAGGTGTTGGCCCCAAGACCACCAGCGGGTCTCCTCACTGTGCCCTCAACTCTTAGTGCATGTTTTGTTCCTGATTGTATCATGGACTTCAGTTCCTCAGAGACAGGAAACATGTATTTAATAACCCTCTAAACACTAAGCATGACAGATTTTATGCTCATTAGGATTTGTTGGTTGATTATTCGTTGACCGATTGTTTCATGAGCTGACTGTGGCAGCTCAGTAGAGAAAAGCTTAGAGACCATTAAATGTGAACATAGTGGGTATTAAGAAGTAAGAGGAGATATAAAATGATGTAACTCATTTGATACAGAGTCAGGTAAAGTAACCAAATCATTCTATTGACTTTTCTTATGGGAAACATGCCTGAATACCAAGAAATAAGGGGGAAATTTTTGAAAGAGCCAAAGTAGATATTGTGGTGGCATTAGAGGTATCGGAGGTGGTAGTGGAGGTGGAGGTGGTAGTTTTGGTGATGAAAGTAGAGGTGGTGAGGAAGGTGGTGGTGGTGAGGGAGCTAGAGGTGGTGATGGTGGTGGTGATGGTGGTGATAGAGGTAGAGGCGGTGATGAAGGTGGAGGTGGTAGTGAGAATGGTGGTGGTGGTGAGGGAGCTAGAGGTGGTGATGGTGGTGGTGATGGTGGTGATAGAGGTAGAGGCGGTGATGAAGGTGGAGTGGTAGTGGGAATGGTGGTGGTGGTGAGGGAGCTAGAGGTGGTGATAATGGTGGTGGTGATGGTGGTGATAGAGGTAGAGGCGGGGATGAAGCTGGAGGTGGTAGAGGTAGAGGTGTACACACCCATTATCATTAGTCTTTTGTTGAACTTTCTGAGAGCAAACTGTAGATATGATGTCCCACAGCCCCTAAATTTTGACACGTTTCGTTCCCCCAAGCAAGGTCATTCTCCACTTAACCACCATGTAACCAAATCAGGAAATCAACGCCGACACGATGATACAGTCCAACCTACAGTTCCCATCCTAACTTCACCACTGTCCCAGTGGTGTCTCTCTTTCCTTCCTGGTGCAGGATCCCATCTAGGAACATGCACTGGTTTTAGGTGTCATGTTTTCTCCTTGACAGTTTTAAAGAATCCTCAACCTGGAGCCATTCAGTGTTTCTCATGACTAGATTCAGGCCATGCGTTCTTGGCAGGAACAGAGGACCTGCCCTCACTAGTCCCAGTTCACTGAGCATCTGGCCTCCTCACTGGCTTGGGTGTCAGTGAGCTGGACACAGGAGCGTGCTGTGGCCCATTCCCAACCCTCCCTGAGGATATGCATTGCTCTAGGGTACAGGAATCTACCAGAATTATCACTCTCATTAATTTTCCAAAGTGAGGGGCATCAAGTAGGCTCTTGTGCAGAACAAAGGAATCTGGCTATTTATATACGTTTAGGACTTCCAGAGGCCAATCTGAATCCAGTTTGCTAATTGACAACCAATTAGTAGTAGACAGTGTACCCTTAATGGTTATTTTCTTGATTAAACTGAAAATCCAGATATTTCTAGGGGGCTCTTATAGACAGCCTTGCAAGGACTCTTGTTTTTTTAAAAGATTATATACATAATGGCTATAAGCTGTCTACTCCTGTGAGTATTGTCAGCCTCCACCTCTATCTAACAGGGTGTTTTGTATTGGTTCTGCAGGTCAGAATTCTGTATCTTATGCCTCTGCCGACATCTCCCTTCTTTAGTTTCTTTTCACTGGCAACTGCTTCTTGACAGGTTTGTTGGCTCTGATTTTAGGCAGGGTTGTATTCATGAAAACTGAATAGAAAATATAGATGGGCTTTTTAGAAATTTAGATCTTAATGAAAACAATAGAGAAATATTATTTCAAAAAAGAGAATATGAGGTCTTCAGTATTCTACCTTAATGCATATTTCATAGTATTTTGAAAGCAGTTCTTTGATTTTGCCTCTCTTTCTAGGGCTTAGATGCCATCCTTGTTGGTTTGGCTGGAGAGCAGCCAGCCACTGTCCTCTCCCTGTCTCCAGCCACAGCCTTGCTTCTCTTCATGCTGGTCAAGGCACCAGCCCCACAGCCAGAACATGTCCAGGCCTCATTTGAGGTTCATCTGGGACCCCTTTCCTTCATATCTTTCACACACACCACCACTACCATCATCATCTTGTCTGCTGTTCCAATGGTCTGATCTAGTAGAGAGAGCAGAAACATAAACTGTGAACAATAGTGGAGGCAGTCCAGGGTGCCTCCAGGGAATATGGAGTGCTTGTCTCGGCCTGGTACAGCAAAGAATCCCAAGAAGGTCACCCTTGAACTGGATTAGGGAAGGACACATCTGACTTTGTTCGGGAGCAAAGTGGGGAGGAGGTAATCAGGTTGAAGGAGCAGAGTCAGGAGTGGAGACAGAGCTGAGAACTACCAGGGGTGTGGAAGGACACTACAGTTTGTTCTGAACCCCAGAGCTCCGCAGAGATGCCCAGGGCTGGGCTGGGTGTGTCTTGAGCCCCCATCCTCCTCTCCAGCAGAAGTAGCTCTGCTTTGATCTGTTCTACCGGAAGGTGGGAGGGACACACAGCATCTCATCTGGAGGAAACAAAAAGATTCTGCCCCTAGGATGGCTTTGTGAACTAAGAGGGCTGATACTAGAACGAGAGAACACTAGTTCAAAAGTAGAGGAGTAGCCAAAAAAGTTCATGGATAGATACTAGAGAAGCCAAGGAGGGCAGTTTCTAGAAGGGAGTGAATTATTCACAGATACATATGGCCTCAAATAGCCAGGGGAGGGCGAAGCAACTTGGACCTGCCCGTGGTTAGAGAAGGTCATTCAAGGAGCAAGAACTAGGGCTTGTCTTTTCCTTTGTTTTTTATCTTGAAAGGAGGAATAATGTAATTTTTTCATACAGACACAGAACAAAGAGCATCAGCACTCTGAAATCTACTGATGTCATAGACTCTGACAGTTATGTCACATTTCTGACAGTTATGGCCCCCACCACCCAAATCTGTGACCGGGGCACATGATGGTGGAACTCACCCTTGGGATGCTGTGCCTATGGTGGTGAGCGGGCACAAGGGTGGGAGGGGACGTTTGGAGGTGGTTGGTGATACCAGTCAAGGCCAGCGGGGCGGGCCGGCAGGCCGGAGAAGGTTGAAAATAGAGAAATAAAAAGAATATTTTCACGTGTGCTGCATGAGTAAATGTATGGAAACAATTCTTCTTTATCTAAAATGGATCTGCTTCAGGTTCTCAGAGATGATCTAATTTCATTATTTTTCGCTTAATGGACGGAATCATTTGATTTCTACATTTGTTATGGGGCAGACTAAATAACCTCTGAGGAACGTAACAGATAATGCAGAATGTGTGTGTGTGTGTGTGTGTGTGTGTGTGTGTGCGCGCGCACACACAGTTTCCAGTGTGGAGAAAACTGGTCGCATTTCTCTTTGAAACAGACATTATTGTGTTCCTTGATGAAAGCGTGTTAACTCACCTGGTCATTACCTGACTTCTGAGCATTAGAATAGAAGCAGAAGTCTCAGAACGTGTCGTTTGCCATCTCTGTAATGTATTCTATTTTGGGGAAGCCACACAATGTCGTAGTAGCTGACGACACCCAGCAGACAGGTGCAATGAGGGCCACACACCCCGAGTGCACCTGTTCTTCACACTGGCTTAGGGGGCCTGAGAAAATAAACCAGGAGGAACGAGTCCTTCCGTTTCCTTAGTGCTTTGCTGTTTTCGTTCCTGCAATGAATGGGGGCACGAAATATTGATTTCTCTTCAGTGATGACTACACAGCTTGCAGGAAGTCTCCTTCCTCAGAGCCTGCTTTGGGTGCTGTCACAAGACAGTCTTCCCCTGATCTCCTGGTGGCCTGTTTGTTTTGGATGTCCCTCACATTCCACATGTCCCGGAAGTCCCACTCTGAGAGTCAATATAATGAGCTTGGGACAACAGTGCTGTTTCCAGATTACTGGAGCTAGCTTTCCCCGTCAGAGGCGCTGAGAGAGAGACAGTACCGGCTTGGGAAGTGGCCCTTGGTGGGCAGAGCTTGAGAGCCCTGCCTTGGGAAGTATATGGAATGGGAACCAGAGAGGACAGGAGCATTCCAGGATGGACCCCAGGCTGCCGGGGCTCGGAAGGAAGGGTCCCCGACCACAGTAGGGTTACCAGACACAGAAGGAATACCAAAAGCCCAAAGTGCTGGGGTGTCTGGGTGGCTCGGTCGTTAAACGTCTGCCTTCGGCTCAGGACGTGATCCCAGAGTCCTGGGATCGAGCTCCACATGGGGCTCCTCCCCTGAGAGCCTGCTTCTTCGTCTCCCACTCCCCCTGCTTGTGTTCCCTCTCTCGCTGGCTGTCTCTCTTTCTCTCTCTGTCAAATAAATAAATAAAATCTTAAAAAAAAAAAAAAAAAAAAGCCCAAAGTGCTGAGATGCTCCGTTTGCCCCAGGACGAAAGAAAGTCGTTATGTGACCTTTACATACAACTTTAATATTAACTAAAAGATCATATGTAGTGAAGCATTACCAGCAAAATACAGTTGTGACCAGGAAAGATGTCATTTAAATTGGGCCTCAGCATTGTCTCAGAACGTGAATGTCCCTGTTGGCAGAAGCCACGTGTGAGAACCTCTGTGAGGCCCAGACAGAAACAGCACATGTTGTTATTGTTAACTGTTGCATGTTCACATCGTCCAAGACACTGAGCCTGGCAAGTGTATAGTTTCTGCTTGGGAGGCTTTATTCTGAATCTTTCAACAGCCAGAGGTGGGCACGTCGCAGGATTAATTTAGGCCGGAATCTTCCCACTCCTGCCCCAAGGCTGGTGGCCTGGCTACACAGCAGTGCAGTCGGCCACATGGGGGCAGGACTTTCTAGCAAGTGCACTTGGGCAGGCTGAGCAAGGTTGGCCGGCTGGGGTCCTTCTTGGCTTAAAAACTTCACTTCGTGCTCCGTGCTTGTCACCCATGGTAACTCTACTTAAATTTGTGGTACACGGACTTCCATGTGGAAATGAAAGTGGAAAACCCATTACAATTTGAAATTATTTTGGATGTTTGAATTGCTGGGAGCCGTTGATATTTGGAGAGGTGCCGCCTAGGGCAGAGTGGACTTTGGAGCCACTCTGCTTGTTGGAAGTTGATTTGTAAGTGAAAAGCTTTGATGATTGGAGGATATCCGACAGTCTAGGAGGCTCTGCTGTATTCTTTGGGATGAAAAACAAGTGCTTCTGCCCTTCTGTAAGGACTTCTGTGTTACCAGAAAGAAGCCAAGTTTTTTTGTTGTTTTTTTTAAAGTAACCTGGTTGAAATTCTTTAAAACTAGCTATATTCCTGTACCCCAAACACGGTTTTAGTTCATGATCTTTTTAAAGTTATGTTTGGGCATTCATTTCCGTGTTTGTTATAACCTGAGCCACCTTTGTAAGCATTTATTAACTTGTTTCTCCATCCTCTGTGTTGAACTAAATTTTGAAAGATTTCTTATAATTAGAGAATGAAAACTGTAAAACTAGCCTTTAACATATATTTTTTTTCCTTTTGATCCAGCTAGATACTCTGGGTTACTGCATTTTATGTAGCTAACTCATAATCACTGGCATTTTCCTACTATTTCAGCATGAAAATTCATTTTCAGCATTTTGGAAATTATATAATTCAATATATTACTGTTACTACTCCTTACATTTTAAAAACCTATTTCCCCTTTGTCTTCCACTGTATGTTCCATGTTCACAGCAGAATGTTTAAAATGGACTATTTAAGTTTTAAATGGCTTATAAATGTTGATTTTTTTTTCTCCCTTGAAAATGTTAGCAAGGTACAGTAAGATCGGAAAGACCTGCTCATGCTTTGAGGCAGGGCCATATTTTAATTCATCTAAACTTTGTTTTAGTATAGCATTTAGTATAACATTAGTATAAAATTTACCGTCTGATTAATAGTTTTTTTTTCCTGGTAAAGAAATGTTTTCCATTGTACTTTCTCATATCTAGGTGTGTTTTGGACCAGGGCAAAAGAACAGCCTAACTGAAGCTACCGAGGTATCAAGGGTATCATTTAGGAAAGGATTCCAGAGTCAAGCTTTGCCCTTCTTAACTTATTCTCCAAATGATGATTGTGTTAAGTATGTCTTGCATATCATTTTCTATCTTGGACTGGGTCAGTGTTGTTTATGTTAGGTTGCATACAGACGGTCCCCAACTTACGATGGTTCAACTTAATTTTTCACCTTTACAATGGTGCAAAAGTGATGTGCATTTCAGTAGAAACCATACTTTACATTTTGAATTTTGATCTTTACCCAGGCTGGCAACATGCAGTATACTTCTCTCTCGTGATGCTGGGGAGTGGCAGCAAGCTACAGTGCCCAGTCAGCCACATGATCACGAGAGTAAACAACCAACGCTCTCACGACCGTCCTGTCCTTATACATCCATTCTGTTCTTCCCTTTCCATATAGTGCTCAATAAATTACAGGAGATACAAAGCACTTTATTATAAAATGGGCTTCGTGTTAGATTATTTTGCCCAGCTGTAGGCTAATGTCAATGTTCTGAGCACATTTAAGGTACGCTAGGCTAAGCAGTGATGTTCGGTAGGTTAGCTTTGTTACATGCATTTTTGACTTATGATCTTTTCAATCTACAATGTGTTTATTGGGATATAACCCTATTGTAAGTCAAGGAAGATCTGTACTTGTTATTATCCCTGCACATCGTGTGCAGATGGGTATCTGATAACTGCTTTTCAAAGTTGTTTTTTTTTTAAAGATTTATTTATTTTGAGGGGCGGGCAGAGGGAGCGACAGTCTCAGACAGACTCCACACTGAGCATGGAGCCTGCCATGGGGCTCTATCTCATGACCCTGAGATTGTGATCTGAGCCAAAACCAAGAGTTGGATGCTCAACTGACTGAGCCACTCAGGCTCCCCTGCTTTTCAAAGTTATTAAGTACTGCTGTGTTGTGCATCCATGAGGAAATACTTTAGTACCAGTTGGTTTTAGCATGCCGTTGTTTCTTAGTTTTCATTTCAGAATATATAAATGTACTGCTATTTTTTGTATGTTTTCTCAGATTCATTTTGGATCATTTTTTTAACATAGAATCAGTTCCTTTGGACGGTGTAAAATGAGAAAATAAAAAACTTATCTGGTAGAAACCAGCACATTTGGAAGCCTCAGGATCCCCAAATCTTTGTTCAAGATTTGATTTTCCAGCATATTACTACCTGATGTTAACCTTTTTTTCTTGGTTTTTGACTGATTGAACAATTTCAGAAATAGTTTACTCTTAAAATGGTGATCTTCTCTGAGCATAAATCCTGTAGCATGCATATTATATATAATCTATAATTATGAAATATTATAGAGTCTATAACAGTATTGTTTGCTAACCACTGAAAGAGTTGTGTAAATTTCAGAATTTGGTTTTAACACTTAAATCTTAGTTAAAATAAGTAGTAAAAGAAATGAACCACCTGTTACAGCATGTGTGTTTGTTCATAGATTTGATGGGAGGTTCGTTGGAGATTAGTAGAAAATGAGAGGAAACTATAAACAAGGGAGTGGGGCTTAGAGTGACTGACCAGCTATCCAGCTGGACTCCAGCGCAGCAGCCAGGGTTCCTTGCGTGTTCACCGAAGTCCGTGGAGTACAGATACCCGGTGTACAGACTGAAACTAAGCCAGAGCTGCAGATGTGAGAAAACAAGCCTCAACTTGGAGAGCCAGTGGGTGGCCCTCTAGACCCAGACATAGGAAGGTCAGAGGCTTGCTTGGGGGAGTTGAAACAACAGGAATGAGCATCAGGGTCTACAGTAAGTTGGACCAGGCAGACAGGTACTGACAACATAAAGTAACGTAATGAAAATTGAGCAGACCACTATATTCAGTATGTAGTGGAGTAGTAACTGCACAGAAATTTGTAATTTTTAATATATGCCATTTTTTAAAAATGAGAACATATTAAGCATCTTTATATGCCTAGGGGAGCCTTTGAAGATAACAGAGGGAGAAGGAGGTGGATGGAGGGCTCTGCTGCGGGGGTGGGGAGGGAGGGATGGAATTCAGGGCACCCTAATGGGGAGCTCCCTGCCCCCCAGAGGAGGAACTTCGTAGTTGTAGTTGCGTGTAGAGGTAAATTCGAGATTGGCAGGAAGTTTCATTTTCTAAGAGGGCACTGAGATTACCACTTGAGGAAGAGGTGAAGATTCTATGGAGAGGTGATGATGTAGAATTGCTACTGAGGGCAAGGGAGAGGCGATGACTGGGAACATGAGTAGAGACTGCCAGGCAGAGTTGAGGGGCCAGCAGAGGTCAGAGACCATGACTCAGTCTTGGGACAGCAGTGAGACAAGGGAGGAGAGGCTCGAGATGAAAGGGGAGAGGGTGATTGAAGTGGTGGCCCATGCAGACCGCACTGATGATGCAAGGAAGTGAAATCAGAAGGGACTGGGGAGACTGGGGCCTTGATACAGAAAACAAGAGCTTTGGCCTCAGTGTCAGATGTGCACGTTTGAATTGTTGGGCATGGACTGATAGAGGAGCGTGGGGGGGCGGGGGTGGGGTCATTCCAGGACTGGTAAAGCCAGGAATTTTGAAGTCATTTGGAATGACCATGGCCATGGGTGAAGAAGCAGGCATTCGAGTGTTCATGATCCTGCACTGTCCTTTCCTTTTTATTTATTTATTTATTTATTTATTTTTTTTTTATTAATAATGATTTTTTATTATATTATGTTAGTCACCATACAGTACATCCCCGGTTTTCGATGTAAGGCTCGATGATTCATTAGTTGTGTATAACACCCAGTGCACCATGCCTGCACTGTCCTTTCCTGATCGTTGGCATGTTGCTCTGGGAGGCCCTCGGGAAGCCATAGCACCTCACGGGAGACGCAAGAATTTTTAAAAAATACCTGATAGTCATTGCTGAAAGAGATAGGGACTTAGAGAGTCAAGTCATTACTGATAATTGGAACAGAAGAAGGGAGTACAGAGTTTAGAAGGTGAAGATAAAGAATTTAAAATTAAATGAAATTTGAGGAGAAACTTGAGAATAAGGAGCCTTTGAAGGATGAGAAAAGAAATGCTTTGTGGAGGCAGTTTGAGCTAATTGGAGAGTTAAATGCTTAATATTAAGAACACCTAGGAGATTTGTAAGTGTTGCTGGGGGTTTGCCAAAGAGCAAATGGTTCATGTGAGCAAACAGAAGAAACATCCGTGGAATGTGGAAGAACGTGGGTATAGTAATTTCTCTCTGCCTTCATTTCTGACAATCATTTTCCAGACACTTCTGAGAGTAATAATTCCCAGTTTCCCTCTAATGGCATTGCTTTGATATTACCTCAAAGACTTCCACACTTAACTAACTAATTTATTTTAACCTACAGGAAGATAAAAGCTATTTCAGAAAGTGGAATTGTTGAACATTTTGTAAATCCACAGTCAAATGAAAATCTTTGCCAGCTTTACTTCCTCAAATTACCATTAACTCTTCACACACCACCTATAACAAAGCTAATTAGCTTTGCCTCCAATAAATGTTTGTACTTGAAGTTGAAAACCACTTCAGAGGCTGCAGACATTTCAGTCGTAGGCTTTAGTTATGCATATACTTAGAACGTAACCTTTTTAAAAATTTTATTACTCAAAAATTTTAGATCTCTTTTTAAGGAATAATTAAAGAGGTCAGTAAGCATTCTTGTTTCTCCAGTTTGTTGGGTTGTGGCACAAAGAAGTCTAATTCTGGTTTTATCTTGGCGTCACTCAAGGTGGGGCTGACTTTTGATAGGTGAGGAGAGCGTGGAGCTTGGATGTTGAAGGAGTTGAGAAAATCACAGTGACAGCCCAGCCCTACTTCTCTGAGACAGAGGAACAACCTCAGTTTAACTTAATACCAGTACCATGAATCATCACATTCCTTGTTTAATCACAGATGTTTAGGAAAACATGAGCTGGGTTATATTTCACCTTGAATTGTTTTGCTTTTCATTCTGTATGTTAAACTAGCAATTGCTCAATTGAGCATGTGGCACAGAAATATTCATTACATGCAGCTTTCACCAATAGTGTGGATAGACACTTGTATATCAAAGAATAATGTTAAAATAAATCAAGATTTTCCTCCTTTTAAGGAAACAAGAGCTTGTCAGTCATTTGGGTCTGTGGTTAAGTTGTTTTAAAAATTCCCTTAGCATCAGTGTTTATATTTCAAATACATGTCTTGGTTCTCATGCCATGAATGACTTGAAGCAAAGACGTAATGAGGGATTTTTTTTTTTTTTAATTTCTAGTGAGTGCTCAAATACAGCTTAATGGAGATGCTTCTTGATTTAAATAGAGTTTTGTCCCATGCCAGATCTCGGTACTAAACCATAAGGTTTACCTCCCGGAGGTTCCTACTGTCGTCATCAGCTTTAAACACCCGATTCTTTTCTCCTGTGTCAGACCATGAATCATGTTTCCCCTTTCCCAACTTCATTGTCTCCCACTGCCTTTAGGTTTTTGTGCCCTCGTTTTCTTCTCTCTTTCAGCATCTTCAGTCTTGCAGTGTATGGGGCTTCACTCCCTAAAGCTAAACCGATTTCTGCCATCTTGAAAAACATTTCCACCGATCTGTCACCTTCTCTTTCCTGCCACATTTGTTGACTATGTGGTCCACACACACATGCCTTTATCTCCCACTTTCTTTGTGTTCCAGTGGTCTGATATTTTCACCACAGCCCTCTTGATTTTCTTTTCTTAGCATTTATTCTCCTTAAGTGCTCTCCTTTGCAGACTTCAGCAGTTGAGCAGTATTCTCTCTTCATAATTCTTCCTCAATATCCCAGTTCTCCTCCTACCTCTCTGATTGTGCCTTTTCTTTTTTAAAGAGTTCTTTAACCCGACATCTCAGTACAGTCTTTATTCCAGCATTTCATTTTTACTTATTTTCCTCCTAGTCTTTGCCTCCAAAAATGATTCATTTGTTGCTACAAGAATGATCTCCCCAGTCATCATTCCCAGACCTAACCTTTTTAAATGTTAGCTTGCATCTCCTAATTGATGGATGTCGCTTGAATGACCTGCCCTCACTTTAGATCCAACTTGTCATGCATGTGTACATATATATGTATATATCATGTTATAGTGTACATGTACATCTCTGTATATAATAATGGAAACAAAGTGTAGAAGAAATTCCAAAATAATAACAAGGATGTACGCATGAAGGATTATTCATGATTTTCCCATTTTTCTATATTTGTTTCCTTTTAATTTTAACATTTTAATTATTTAATATTTCAAATATATATTTTAATATTTTTACAAAATTTCTACAATTATTTTATAACCATAAAATTGTTGCAATACATTTGTTTTAAAATATTTTTCTATAGTTCTAATACTATTCAAATCAGCTTTAGAATTCTGTGTTGCAAATAACAAAAAAGAGAAAAAGGGTATTCTCAGAGAAACTAAATATTTATTTTTCAAAATGTAAACAAAAAATGGAGACTTCTCATGCTTTTCACACATACCAAATTTATTTGGAGGGAAGACTGATTATAGATTTGTAGGAGTTCTTTATATATTGTAGTTATTAGTCCTTTGGTAAGATGCATTGCAAATATCTTATCCTTGTCTGTGGTTTATCTTTCACTTTCTGTTTCATATTCTTAATTTGAACATAGTCATGTTTAGTGGCCTTTTCCTTATGATTTTTACTCTTAATGTCTTGTTTAAAAAATGTTTTCTTCATGTTATAAAGATGTTCCCCCTTATAGTTTTAGAAATGTTTTAAGGTTTACTTTTCACATTTTGTTCTTTAATCTTGAAATGTATTTTTTGGATGTGGTGGGAGGTAGAGATTGCTTTATTATTTTCAGGGTAGATAATCAGTTGTCTTAGGACTATATATTGAATATTTCAACCTTTCCATATTAATCTGTAATAGTTTGTTAAAAGTAAAGTTTCCTTACCTGTATGGATGTGTTTCTCTTTTCTTTTCCATTGCTCTGTTTACCTATTCCTGTGTTGTAACCAAACTGTCTTAATTACTAGAACTTAATAACAAATTTTAAAAAACTGGTAGGGCAGGTATCTTCCCTCCCCACCCTGTTATTTAATTTGCCTTGGCCTATGCTTGTCCCTTTGATCTTCCTTACATATTTTATAATAAATCTGTCAGATTTCAGACCAAACACCCTATCAGGAGTTTGATTGGAATTACATTGAACTATAAAATTAGAATAAGGGAGAATTAATATCTTTATAATCTGGACTCTTATACTTGGATGGAGCACAGCTCTCTATGCTAAAATTACTTTCAGTAATGTTTTATCTTGTATAACTTATTAGATTAGCTATGCAGTATAGTTTCAGACCGTTGTAAATGGCTTATATTTTATTCTCATTTTCTAACTATGCTGATATATAGATATGTAATTGACTTTTGTGTTTTCATGTGATAACCAGCAACCTGTCATTTTAATTCTGATAATTTAAGATTTCCTTGATTATTCTGTATTCTTTACTACTCTCTGCTTGTACAAAAACGAATGTCTTATTTTCTAATCCTCATGCCTGTCCTATTTGTCTTACTTCCGTGTTGGGCATTCCAGTAGCCTGGAAAGGAGGTGGTGATAGAGAGCATCTATATCTTCTAATGTTTCATCATTCAGTATGGTGTTTGTTGTAATTATTGTAAGTCACCTTTATAAAGGTTAGAAAAATCCCTTCTGGTCTTAGTTTGCTAAGAGTTTATATCATGAATGAGTGTTAATTTTTTAAAGTGCCTTTTCTACACCTGTTGAGATAATGCAGTTTTTTCTCCTATAGTCTTAATCGACGTGCAGGTCAATGTGGTGAATTACGAATATTATACTAATGAATTATTGCTTTTTTTATTGTCTTAGTTTCATTGTTCTGCTCATATCCTCAACTCTACTTGTTCTTCCTCTAACTTTTCGAGTTGCACATTTAGATCATTGGTTTTCAGTCTTCTTTTTTTTAAGTTTTTTTTTTTTTTAAGATTTATATATTTATTTTAGAGAGAGAGAGAGAGGGAGAGCACGAGCAGAAGGGGGAAGGGAGAGACAATCTCAAACAAATTCCACACGGCGCTTGGAGCCTGATGTGGGGCTCGATCCCAGAACCCTGGGATCATGACCCTGAGCTAAAAGCAAGAGTTGGAGGCTCAACCAACTGTGCCACCCAGGTACCCCCATTTTTTTAAGTAATCTTTACAGCCAGCATGGGGTTCGAACTCACAGTCCCAAGATCAAGAGTCACATGCTCTTCCAGCTGAGCCAGGCAGGCACCCCCAGTCTTTCTTCTTTTCAAATATACTCTTAAAACATGACATTTTTCTCTAAGTAGTGACTTAGCTAAGTTTCATGTGTTTCAATAGTTAATGCTTTCATTGTCACTAAAGCTTTAAGTACTCTCTAATATCCTTTATGGTTTTTCCCTCTGACCTAACAGTTATTTAGAACTCTGTTCATAAATTTCCAAGAAGACAGGCACAGATTGGTTACTCTTCCCCCTTGATTTCTGATTTTACTATGGTAAGATAGGATAGTCTATACAACAATGGTTCTTTGATAATTGTTGAAATTTGCATTATTGCCTAATGGAGTCAGGTTTCTTTTTTTTTTTTTTTTTTTAGTGTTATCTGTAGGATTGAAAATAATGGGTTCTCTAATAAGATCTTATATTTCTTTTAAGCTTGTCAGTTATTATTCAGCTTTTGTGTATTTGATCAATTAATTTAGTGAAATGAGTGTGTTAAAATCTGCTATTGGGGCACCTGGGTGGCTCAGTCAGTTGAGTGGCCAGCTCTTGGTTTCAGGTCATGATCTCAGGGTTCTGGGATTGAGCCCTGAAACGGGCTCTGTCCTCAGTGGGGAGTCTGCTTGAGATTCTCTCTCTGTCTCATGCTTGCACTCTCTCTTTCTCTCTCTCTAAAATAAATAAATCCTAAAAAAAAAAAAAGAACCTGCTACTGTAATAAAGTATTATCCATTTTTCCTTCTAGTGATTTTTACTTTTAGAAGTTTTCTTGTGTGTGTCTCATGGTTTACATGTGCATGAGTTTCTGTTGGATGTATAATCTCTCTGTGGAATTACTGCGTCTTAGGTTATGCATATGTGCAGTTTTATTAGATAGTACCAAATAGGTTCCTAACGTGGTTTAAACAATTTATAGTCTTACCACTGGTACATGAGGTTCCTGTTAGTCTATTTTTAGCAACACTTGATGTTGTCAGTTTTAAAAAAATTTTAGCTGTCAAGTTGGGACATAGTAGTAATAAGCGTTGTGGTTTAGGATGCATTTCTTTGATTACTACTGAGGTTGAGCCTCTTTTCACATATTTATTGGTTCTTCTTTATAGTTTCCAATGCTCTGCCAAAACAATCCGTCTTTTCTTTTATCTTGTTGACATAGTAAGCAAAATTATTTTAAACTTTAGTCTCACTAATATCTAGAGTGATAATAGGTCATGTTGCTTATGGTTTCTTTCTTTCTTTCTTTCTTTCTTTCTTTCTTTCTTTCTTTCTTTCTTTCTTTCTTTCTTTTAGTGTCTTGTGTTTTGTAGGTCTGGTTATTTTTGAGTACCAGAGAAATTTAAAAAATTAAAAATAAAGTGAGTTCTAGGATAATGTAGTCTTCCTCCAAAGTAGTTTTGTATTTGTTTCTGCTGGGTACTTGTCAACCATAGTGATCTGGGATCACTTCAGTCCGGTTTCCAGGACTGAGATGATTCAGAACGAAGCTTTAGTGCCTACAAAGACCTGCTGATTCTGGTTCATCTTTATTTGTAGGGAGCACTCCTTCAGAATTCCAATCCAAATGAAGGAGGATTCACCAGGCTCCCTGAATTTGGTGGGCGTTGGACTCAAAGTTTCTGAAACTCAAAAACTCAAGTTTCTGAAATCGAGAATTCAAGTTTCTTAAATTTCACAACTCAAGTTTCTTTCCCTTAACTCCTGGATGGAGTCGCAGTGCTATTCAGGCACACTCTCCAGAATGAGAGGACACCCCAAAGGGAAGGTGGCCCTTGCATGCTTGGCTCACTTCTTGGATCTCCATCTTTTCAGGATTTTGCTTGGCAGTTCTTTGTTGGTTCTGTGATGCCATCAAGAAAATGTCCTTTATATTTTTCCAGTTATGTTCAGAGGGAGACTTAGTCTGAATTACCTAGTCCATCAATCCCAGAATCTAAATTCCTCCCATAGATATATTTTTCTTGTTTTTATACTTAATTTCTCTGTATGTGTATGTATCTCCGTGGATTTTGTGGGGTTTTCCATTTTACACAATCTAAATTTTTATCCAATGAAATTGACACATTTCATTCATTTTTATTCTGATTTATTATGTTATTTGGAAATATTTCTCTATTGTTTTTCTATGCATTGTGTTTACCCTGCTTTTTCCAGGATTTTTATTTCTTTGGGTCTTTTACTATCCATCACACATATGAATTTTTTTCTTGTCCCAAATAATTATTTACTGTTTTGTTTCTGGGCTTTTGATTATTTGTGGGAATCAGGGAAGAGATTATGTAAGAAAGCTCTTTTTAAAAAAAGTTCTCAGCTTTTGCTTATAAACACTCAACTTGCTATCTATATTTTAAAAGTATACAGAAATGTTTTTCTTTTTTTCTCCTCCTTTTTATCTTTATTTCTTTGGTTTTCAATAAGATCATATATTCTGAACCTAGAACTGATCCCCTGGCAGGAGTGTTGGGGTCATAGTGAACTAAGCCTGCTGTCCCAGCTTATGGCTTCCCTCCCAGACTTACCAGCCACCATGAAGTACTGCTGAGGGGCCGAAGGTGGCTGTGGGTTAAATGGGATGCCCAGGAAAACACAATAGAGGAGGGGAAGGTGAAAACGTGGCTGAGAACAGAAGATGCCGATTTTTTAAAAAAATTTTTTATTATGTTAGTCACCATACCGTACATCATTAGTTTTTGATGTAGTGTTCCATGATTCATTGTTTGCATATAACACCCAGTGCTCCATGCAATACATGCCCTCCTTAATACCCATCACTGGCCTATCCCAGTCCCCCACCCCCCTTCCCTCTGAAGTCCTCAGTTTGTTTCCCAGAGTCCATAGTCTCTAGTTGTTCATTCCCCCTTCTGTTTACCCCCCCTTCATCTTCCCTTTCTTCTCCTACCAATCTTCCTATTTCTTATGTTCCATAAATGAGTGATACCATATGATAATTGTCTTTCTCTGCTTGATTTACTTCACTTAGCATAATCTTCTCCAGTCCCATCCACATTGCTGCAAGTGTTGGGTATTAGTTCTTTCTGATGACTGAGTAATATTCCATTGTATATATGGACCACATCTTCTTAATCCATTCGTCTGTTGAAGGGCATCTTGGCTCCTTCCACAATTTAGCTATTGTGGACAATGCTGCTATGAACATTAGGGTGCATATGGCCCTTCTCTTCACTACATCTGTATCTTTAGGGTAAGTACCCAGTAGTGCAATTGCTGGATCATAGGGTAGCTCTATTTTTAACTTTTTGAGGGACCTCCACACTGTTTTCCCAAGTAGCTGTACCAATTTGCATTCCCACCAACAGTGTAAGAGGGTTCCCCTTTCTCCACATCCTCTCCAACATTTGTTGTTTCTTGCCTTGTCAATTTTTGCCATTCTAACTGGCGTAAGATGGTATCTCAATGTGGTTTTGATTTGAATTTCCCTGATGGCTAATGATTTTGAACATTTTTTCATGTGTCTGTTAGCCATTTGTATGTCTTCGTTGGAAAAGCGTCTGTTCATATCTTCTGCCCATTTTTTGATTTGATTATTTGTTTCTCGTGTATTGAGTTTGAGAAGTTCTTTATAGATCTTACATACCAGCCTTTTATCTGTAGTTTCATTTGCAAATATCTTCTCCCATTCTGTGGGTTACCTCTTTGTTTTGATGGCTGTTTCCTTTGCTGTGCAGAAGCTTTTTATCTTGATGAAGTCCCACAAGTTCATTTTATCTTTTGTTTCTCTTGCCTTTGGAGATGTGTCATGAAAGAGGTTGCTGTGGCCGATGTCAAAGAGGTTATAGCCTATGTTCTCCTCTATGATTTTGATGGATTCCTGTCTCACATTGAGGTCTTTCATCCATTTGGAGTTTATCTTTGTGTATGGTATGAGAGAGTGGTCAAGTTTCATTCTTTTGCATGTAGCTGTCCAATTTTCCCAGCACCATTTATTGAAGAGACTGTCTTTTTTCCACTGGATGTTTTTTCCTGCTTTGTCAAAGATGAGTTGACCATAGGGCCGAGGGTCCATTTCTGGAGTCTTTATTCTGTTCCATTGGTCTATGTGTCTGTTTTTGTGCCAGTACCATGCTGTCTTTGTGATCACAGCTTTGTAGTACAGCTTGAAATCTGGCAACGTGATGCCCCCAGCTTTGTTTTTCCTTTTCAACATTTCCTTGGCAATTCGGGGTCTTTTCTAGTTCCACACAAATTCTAGGCTTGTTTGTTCCAACTCTTTGAAAAATGTCATTGGTATTTTGATCGGGATGATGTTGAAAGTATAGATTGCTCTGGGTAGCATAGACATTTTAACTATGTTAATTCTTCCGATCCATGAGCATGGAATATTTTTCCATCTTCTTGTGTCTTCAATGTCTTTCAACAGTGATCTGTAGTTTCCAGAATATAGATCCTTTACCTCTGTGGTTAAGTTAATTCCGAGATATCGTATGATTTTTGGTGCTATTGTAAATGGAATCGATTCCCTAATTTCTCTTTCTTCAGTCTCATTGTGTATAGAAATGCAACTGATTTCTGAGCATTGGTTTTGTATCCTGCCACATTACTGAATTGTTCTATGAGTTCTAGTAATTTAGGGGTGGAGTCTTTTGGGTTTTCCATATAGAGTATTTTTTTTTTTAAGATTTTATTTATTTATTCGACAGAGATAGAGACAGCCAGCGAGAGAGGGAACACAAGCAAGGGGAGTGGGAGAGGAAGAAGCAGGCTCATAGCAGAGGAGCCTGATGTGGGGCTCAATTCCATAACGCTGGGATCACGCCCTGAGCTGAAGGCAGACGCTTAACCGCTGTGCCACCCAGGCGCCCCGGGTTTTCCATATAGAGTATTGTGTCATCTGCGAAGAGAGAGAGTTTGACTTCTTCTTTTCTGATTTGAATACCTTTTATTCCTTTTTGTTGTCTGATTGCTGTTGCAAGGACTTCTAGTACTATGTTGAATAATAGTGGCGAGAGTGGGCATCCTTGTCGTGTTCCTGATCTTAAGGGAAAGGCTTCCAGCTTTTCCCCATTGAGAATGATATTCGAGAGGATGCCGATTTATGTTTTATCTTCCTCTCTATGCTGGTCAAGGTCTGCCTGTCAATAATAGAAACCACTGAACTTTACCTTTTAAATAAGTGAATTTAATGGCGTGTGAAATATACCTCAATAAAGCTGTAAAAAAGGGAAGATTAGCCTGTCAGAAGAGTTAAAGGAGTATGTGTCAGGAATTGCTGACCTGTTCATGGATTCCAGAAGCCTGCAGATTCTGTGTGACAGATCAAGTATGGTACAAACAAGAAGAAAAGTGTATGTATGTGTGTGTATATAGGAGTGATTTCATGAATCACTTGGTGAATGTCATGGCTTACAGGTTGTAATTATTATGTCCACAGCAGCAAATTGACATTTTTTTTTGTTTTGAAATTTTAAAAAATATTTTATTTATTTATTTGAGAGGGAGCATGCAAGAGAGAGCATGAGCAGGGAGAGGTGCAAAGGGAGAGGGAGAAGCAGGTTCCCCACTGAGCAGGGAGCCCAATGTCCATGTAGGCTGGGATTACGACCTGAGCTGAAGGCAGATGCTTCACCGACTAAGCCACCCAGGAGCCCCTAAATTTTTTTTAATAGAAAAGGAAGTAGCACCAGAAGAGGGACCAGAAGTGATATTTGATGAATGCCTTCAGTGAGGTGACTGTTGTGAGGCCTCCACATTACAGATGAGAAAATGTGGGCATGGAGGTGTTAAGTAACTTGCTTTAGTAACCAGGGACGAGAGAGGAGGAGAGCCTGGTCTAATGGACCTGAACATCTCCCCCTTTCCCTCACTACGTGCCTTGGGCAGATTTGTCGGAGTTGTCAGGTGCCCCTCTATCCTCAAAAGATTTTTTTTTTTTTTAAGATTTTATTTATTTATGTGACAGAGAGACAGCCAGCGAGAGAGGGAACACAGTAGGGGAGTGAGAGAGGAAGAAGCAGGCTCCCAGCGGAGGAGCCCGATGTGGGACTCGATCCCGGAACGCCGGGATCACGCCCTGAGCTGAAGGCAGACGCTTAACTGCTGTGCCACCCAGGCGCCCCTCTCAAAAGATTTGGGTGCCATTGGAGAAAGGTGCTCCGTCAGAGGGTCCTGAGAAGATTCAGTGTAGTAGATTCCCCTTCACATTTTGCAGTGTCACTGCTGTTTCGGCAGTGGGGTCGTCTGTGTGCAGCTGAGAGGATATTGGAATTCAGCCCTGAAATATTGAGGTGCCACCCCCTGGGTCAGGGAGTGCTGGATTCTCTCAGTCTGCGGGAAGGGCAGCAGTGATGATGACTAGAATCTGTGGCTAGACCTACAAACCATGCTATAGACAGCGATTAGAAATTCCAGACTGGCCCATGTGTGCAGCAGGCTCAGCTCTTCGATTATTGACTGTGCTTGGAGTGGGTTAAACAAGAAGATGCTACGGGGAGCTGCTGGCCCAGGTGCAGACCGGCTGGCAGTGCTGCCATGGAGTTAGCTTTGCTGTTTACAACCAGTGTGTACTGGGAGCATTCCTGCTTCTGTATTCCAGCCAGTTAAGAATGATGGGATTTAGATGCAGCTAGAAGTCAGAGCTGCGCTGGTGCGCAGATCCCAGCAGCATTCTTCAGATAACTGCGGTCTGCCACAGACTTGCAAACTGGGCCTGGCCTTAGATCTCTTCAGCTCAGAAGAGCAGCCGGTTTGAATCTCATGGTTTCAACTGCACACTTCTAGGGAAGGGACTGTGATTGCCCACAGCATCCCCAGATCAGTCTCTGTCCCTGTGGTTAGGCAGCGTGGTCACATTACACTAACATGGTGGTTCTCAAGGTTCTTAGGGAGATGGTATTGAGAGAAAGCAGTGGATGCCCCTCATATCCGTGTTGTCAGCATGTATAATGTACATAATGGGGATCATGCTAGATACATACTTTGTGTTCTGCTTTTTTTCATGTATAGATCATGAACACTTTTTCTTTATATGCATTGAAGACATTTTAATGGCTTTTCGCTATTCGCAATCAACTTTATAGTTGATTGATTTTTTTAGTTGTTAAATGTTTAGATTGGTTGTATTTTTTCCCAAATTAGAAAATAATTGCTTTGAATATAAATTTCTAAATTTATATTTCCTTATAATAGATTTCAAAAAGATAGTATCTGAATCGGTGGACAGGAGTTGCTATTTTAGCTGTTGGTGTGGTATGTGTTGATGGTTTTCTAGAAAGGTGGAGCAACAGATGAGTGTAGAGATGGTTTGTTGCATACAGATGGTGTAACTCACATATATAGTAGAAAAAACAAATAAGGCGTACTTAGCTTTAAGGATGAGACTACTGAGGTGGCAAAGGGTCATGCAGATATTGGGAGAGCTTTTTGCTTTTTAATGTCTTTATTGGGGTATAATTTATATACCCTATACAACTTACCTATTTAAAATGTAGAATTCAGTGGCTTGTAGTATATTTACAGATTGTGCATCCATCATCACAACTGATTTTAGAATATTTTTGTTACCCCCAAAACCCCACTCCCTTTACCGTCAGCCCCCCATCCTCTCCCATCCTCCCCCCGTTTTCCCATCCCAGCCCCTCCCCCAAGCCCTATGCAACCTGTAATCTGCTTTCTGTTTCTATAGATTTGCCTATGCTGAACATTTCACATAAAGGGAATCATACGCTATGTGGTCCTTCGCGACTGCTTTCTTTCACTTAGCATGATGTTTTCAAGGTTCATCTGTGCTGTAGCATGTATCAGTACTTCATTCTTTCGTAAGGCCAATAAGGGCTTTGGTTGCATCAGCAGAAGGGCCTCTAAGTCTGTGGTTAGAGGAAGAGAGGGCCCATTTGCGAGCAATGATCATGAATTTACAGTGGCACTAAGTTTCTTTGTTATGTGACTTTCCTCAGCATCTTTAAGTTTTTCACGGTGGTGGCAGCAGCCCTTTTTTGTGGATGTGCCACATTTTATTTACCCTACCCATTGTTAATGGGTATTTGAGCATTTCATAGTTTTCACCCTTTTGGACACTGCTTCAGTGGGCATTCTGTTGGATATATCTTTGAACATTTATCTTCTTCTAGAAATAGATTGTCTCCTTGGAGTAGATTTGGTAGTGGAAAGGGTATTGTCAGTTTACATTTTGAACAGAGTGCCACCTGCCTTCCTGAAAGGTAAAGGGCATTTATGCATCAACCAGTGGAACAGGAAAGCACTCATTTCCCTGTGTGTTCATCACACTGAAACAGCCTTCTTAATTTGTAGTGATCTGATGAGTGAGAAATAGCTTGTCAGAGTCTTTTTTGCATTTCTTGGCACTTTTCAGGTTGAACAGTTGGTTTGGGGTTTTTTCGTGTGTGTGGTTATTTTGGCATTTGTGTTTTTCTTTTAAAATATATAAGGTTAGGGGCGCCTGGGTGGCACAGCGGTTAAGCGCCTGCCTTCTGCTCAGGGCGTGATCCCGGCATTATGGGATCGAGTCCCACATCAGGCTCCTCCACTAGGAGCCTGCTTCTTCCTCTCCCACTCCCCCTGCTTGTGTTCCCTCTCTCGCTGGCTGTCTCTATCTCTGTCAAATAAATAAATAAAATCTTTAAAAAAATAAAATAAAATAAAATATATAAGGTTAGAAGTTTGTAAGTAGAAATTTAGAATTTCTACATAGTCAAGTTTTTCAGCATTTCAGTATTTTCTTCCACTGCCTTAAGTTTAATTAAAATTTTAGTATCTTCTAAATATCTTCTTAATATCTTTTTATTACTGTTAATTATCATTATTCTACTGTTAACCTGTTTATTATTCTATTATCCTTTGATTGTTCTATTACCATTTCCTTTCCACTACTCTTCCTGTGGCTTTTAATAACCATTTAATTTCTTTTAAAAATGCCACCTTCAGTGTTACTCCTCAAAATATTTATTCTTCTCGAGTTACAAGAAACTTACAACCCTCAATTAGACATTTTCCCACACAGCTAACCCTTGCATTTTCACACCAATTATTTCTTTTACTTTAACTAATTTTAGAAGACTCTCAACTGCTAACTAAAGGTTTTCTTAGAAACATAAAAAGCATAGCCCTTTACAAATGTAATGTTTATGTGCAGCCTATGGGTTAATCTGTTCATTTACAAAATGAAATGTCAAATTCAGAGATCACAACTTTTGCTGACCTTTGCATTAACTTACCTACTTTTCAATATCGTTCTTTTATCTGATTTCCCCAATTCCTCTCTTCATTTTCCCTAATTTCCCCCTTTTCCCTTCTTTGGGATGAAGAGAAAGTTGCATTCTTTTTATTCTCCCTAGAAAATCTTCCTTTTTATTTCATGCATTACTTTACCATGAGTAGTCATGGTGAAGAGAATCTGTCTTTGGAATCAGAGGTAACTCTAGCTCCGAATGGTAAATCTGGATGGAGTATTCTGATTGTGAAGACAATAGGTAGTAGCTGTAGAAGAGATGACTAAGAACATCACGTAGAGGTTATCAGTATAACTTACAATGAAGAAATGATGGTCTTTCATATCTGTGCTGTAAAAAGCACAAGCAGCTTTCCTAAAGCTGAAACTATAGGAGATAAAAGGAGAAATAGACAGGAACTAATCAATAGAGGTATTTACCATACTGCTGTCTGACTTACACAGATGAAGTGCAAAAAATTAGTAGTGCTAGAGATGACTTAAGTAAATAATCAATAAGGGGATCTGTAGCTCTATATTGAACTGTGCACCCCAATAATAGAGACTATCCTTGATGTCATGTGCACATGGAACATTTATACCAGTCTGCCTGGTATTAGCTGATGGTAAAAAAAACTTCGAATAATTTTTTTTCAGAACTGACAAAGTTGACATCTTTTTTATTGTAAGAACACCTCATGTATCTACCCACTTAACCGTGTTGTACATCAGATCTCTAGAACTTACTCATACTGCATAACAACTGTTACCATTTACAATTTTTTTCTTTTATCTTTTCAGCTTTATCGAGATACAACTGATAAAAGTGTAAGTTTTTTTAATTGAATGTAGACATACCATATTATATTAGTTTCAGGTATACAGCATAGTTATTCAACATTTATATGCATTATGAAGTGACCACCATGATAAATCTATCTACCGTTTGTCACCATACAAAGTTGTACTAAAGTTATTACCGCACAAAGTTGTCACATATTAACTATAAACAACTTCAATTAATTTCAAAAAACAGGAATCAATGAATATTTTCCTGAATAAAACTAGAAATTAATTTAAAAAAATGTTGATTACACACAATATAAATATACTTAATATTATTGAACTGTATACTTAAAACTGGTTAAAATGGTAAATTTTATGTGTATTTTACCAGTTTTTTTTGGAAAGGCCTACAAAAAGAAAAGGAACAATAACAGAAACCCCAACTACCTGGTGGAACCAAAAAGAATACGTGATCGACTCTCAGTAGATAAGTGGTGCAGAATGGAGCAGACTGCCACCATAATGACCTGGTTCAAATCAGACACAGTTTCTTGCATTGGCTTTAATATATAAGCAAAGCAGTCACCTTTAAAATTCACTTCCCTAATTTTCAAGTGGATAATATCACCTCCTTTTAGAGTGAAGATTCATTTAGCATTTATGTAAAAGGCCTGGTAAATTCACGTTTAAAAAAAAAATTATGTTCTTCCTTCAAAGTTTTTGTCATTAAAATAGTTCCACAAAGTGAACTTACAATAAGCAGTCAACACAAACTCAATTTTCGTTAATGTTTAAAGAAGATACTAATAGGGACATCAGAGGTAAATGCAAAAAGTGGTCACAAGACTCCAGATTTCTCTGCTTTAAATTCAAGAACAGGTGAGGAGTAGCATTTTTACTTGAGTGCCAATTTATTCTAAATAGAAAACAGAAGTAATTATCACTTTCAGTGCAGCTATAGGATAGAATTTAGACCTAAAACAAACCTTGGAGTCAACACCCTACTTAAACAGATGAGGGTATTGAATCCCAGAGTGGTGAATTGCTTTCCCAAAAGTCTTTCTTACATCTGATTAGTGATAAAACCAGGATTTGACTTTGTTTTGTATCAGGAGAGTATATCAGAAGCAGAGTAAAACTAACAGCACCAAATAAAGAGGGATAACAGCATACAAAAAAAAAAAACAAAGCAAGAACAAATAAAAACTAACAACAGAACTTCCTTACAGTGTGGACATTTTCAGAGTGGAATGCCCCTCTGCTCCAAAGTGCAGTCTTAAAGGTTATTTTATTCATTAAAAATGAGACTCTAACTATGGTACATTTAAAACTGTATTAAACAGTTCTTGAAGCAAAAGGAAAATATGAACAAAACTACAGAATTCTGAGAAAACAATATTAAAAACATGCCATAACATTAAGGAGGGCACATGATGTAATGAGCATGGGGTATTATGTAATGAGCATGGGGTATTATGTAAGACTGATGAATCACTGACCTCCACCTCTCAAACTAATAATACATTATATGTTAATTGAATTTAAATTAAAAAATTTAAAAAGTAAAGTAAAAACTTGCCATATTAGAGTCTGTGCGATATAGTTAAAACAATGCTTAGGAAGATTCATGGCATAAATATATGTATAAATAAAAATCAAAGCAAAAAATTTAAAAAATGAACTAAGCATCAAGCTCAAAACACTAGAAAAATAAACAACAAAGTAAACGAAAAGAAGATAGAGATAAGGCATTCATAATATAAAAACTGAAATTTACTGTTAGTAAACACAAAGAATTAATAAGTCAGGAATTTCATTCTTGAGATAAAGATCAAGAAAAGATTAGCCCACCTAATTTTCAAAACACAGGGGAAGAAAATAATATATACCCAAATAAGGTATGACAAGGGGGAAATAACCGTAAAAACAGAGGAAATTTAAAATAAAACAGGAGACTACTTTGCACAACTCTGTGCAGATATATTTGAAAACCTGGATGAAACAGGCAACCTTTTATGAAAATATAATTTACTAAAACTGAGCCCAGTGGAGATAGAAAATCTAAAGGGCCCAACGATACATGAAGGAGGAAAGACTGCAAAAGAGTTTGGTTAAGCACCGTGCCCACATGACCTCATAGGGCAATTCTTCCAAATCTGTAAACCTCAGATAATCCCAATAGTCCTTAAGTTGTTCCAGAGTACAGAAAAAGAAGGAAAATTTCCAAATGTGTTTAATGAAGTGAATTAACAATACTAAAATCCAGTAATGGCTTTACAAAAAAGGGAAACTGAGGAAAAGTATTACTTACCAATATCAATGCAAAAATTTTAAGTAAAATGTTAACAAATATAACCCGATGGTACACAAAGAAGATACATGATGATCAAGTAGAGTTTATTCCAGGAATTCAAATGTGATTTATTAATCCATTTGTATGTTTTTTTGTATTAGGTCAGTGAATCTAAGGAGAAAAATTATATAGTCATTTTCATAGAGCCAAAAAAGTCATTTAGCAACGTTCAACACTCATTCCTTAAAAAATGCTCAATAAAATAGGACTCAGTGCAAAGTAGCTTAACATGACTAGACATTCTCACATGTGTATATATGTGCCCCAAAGTGAGCATCTTATTTAGTGGGGGAAAATCTAGAGGCCTTCTCTCCGTAGTCAGGAATATGAGAGTCATACAATTTAGAAAGTGTTAAAAAAAAAAATCTGTTTGCAGATCTTAGTTAAAAACCCCATAATGTTAAATCTTATTTGGAAATAATAGTATGAACTGATTTTTTTTATTAAAAAAGGAAAACTTATTTCCTGACTCTGTCCACAGAACAGTCCTAGAAGGAGTGATAACTGTAACCTACCTAGCACTCTGACTGTAATGTCTAACCAGGACTCCTTGGAAGAATGGCCAGTTCTAGATTAGGGGCAGTAAATATTCAAGATGAGCTTGGAACATTTTATTGTGCTGGAAAGCAAAGACGTTACCGAAGACTATTGGGACCATATCTAGAGACAGGAGCTAACATGAAGGGGCTGTCATTGGCCAAAGTTGGGAAGATTAGGGAATTACATGTAAAAATGCAATTGACTGAAACTCAAAGAATGTGTACAAACCTATTACTTTATAAGAACACATTAGTAGAGAAAGTCAGAAAACTTACTGGATGAGTCCAGAATTAGGGTCCTAGTCTCGCTTTGAAAGTTAGTGATTGAAAGGAAAGAATTACACACTTATCCTGCCTTTTGTATATCACCTGTAATACAGATAGACAAGTAACTGTAACTTATAAAAAAAATGTTGTTCTTTATAAACGAATGTCAGCTTATAGCTGTGGAAAGAATGATAGAATTAGAAAATCGTCATTTTACGGCCCTGGTTGAAGTAGTGGATGAGGCAATGATTATCAGTGAGTGAAGCCACTAGATGGAAGGGGAGGAGCCTGTTCCCATGCCGAGTTCAGGCTGTCAGCACCTCAGTCCACTGGTGGTTTGCTACAAGAGGGGCCCACAGACACTGTGGGCCTCCCGATGCGATGCAGTGGGAAGCACCCAGCACTACCTATGAACTGTTTTTGCCAAAAAGTGGATCCTGAGTTTTATCATGCTTCTAGAGCTAACTTCTGTTTGCAGGAGATACGGGAGAGGAAGAAATTAAGCAGATGACGCTGTGAGGAAACAACAGACAAATCCAGAGTGTGGGGCAACTGGAGCAAATACAACAAATGAATGGTGTTAGATTAATAAAGGTGAGGGAGGGGTGACTCCTAGATTAAAGAAGATGCACAACCATGTCTAGATCTTGATGAAAACCTGTTTGGGTAAAAAGACATTTTTCAGACAATCGGGGCATTTGTACTGTGGACCAAGTCTTACATGATAGACCATTTTATTTTTATACACCATTTTAATTTTATTATGTGTGATAAAGACATTGTGGTTATGTTTTAACAATTCCACATTTATTAGCGAGACCTTTGAAGAACTGAGTATTCTTTTAAGATACTTCAGCAGGGGCACCTGGCTGGCTCAGTTGGTAGAGCGTGCGATTCTTGATCTGGGGGTTGTGGGCCCAAGCCCCACGTTGGGTGTAGAGATTACTTAAAAATAAAATCTTTAGAAATAAATAAAATACTTCAGCAAAGAATGAAAAGGAAAAAAACGGGATTAGTGAAGCGAATCTCGACACTGTCGAGTCTGAGGGATGGGTTAATATACAGTTCTTTTCTACTTTTGAGTACATTTAAAATACCTCATAATTTAAAATATATTTAAACCGTTGAAAGACATGTGCCATCCCAACAAGAATAAACTAAGCTATCTTGGGAAGGGGACCTCCTCCTGGGGTGGAAGCACTGGGAACACAGTAAACTGGACGACAAGGAATTTGATTGGAAGAAACACTGACTTTTTCACAGGCAGCACAGTTCTAAGTGAGGATAAGGTCCGAGAAGTGAGGGGACCCCCATAGGTACTGAGGGTCAGGAAGCTTGAGGCTGCATCATTCCCATGGAGACTGAGTCATCCAGGATGATGGGAGAGCCCCCTCCCAACTTTTTATTATGAAAGTTTTCAAAAATACAACAAAGCTGGAGGAATGTTAGAGCGAATACTCATCTATTCGCTACCTGGATTTGGCTTTGTTGTTTGATCACGTATCTGTCCATCTCCCAGTCCATCCACCCACTTTACATTTTTGACTCATTTCAAGTAAATTGCAGATATGAGTGTGCTTCTCTCCTGCAGGAGTTTTGACGATTAAATGTGCGTGTATCCTTTAAGCTATTAGATACTATAGAAACACACAGTATTTTAAATCTGGCTAAGAGAAGAAGTTGCCTGACTTCAGGTTGCAAATGATGACTCGTTCTTGAGTCAGCTCTGGGAGCTGAGCCAGACCCAGATGGAGACAGGGCCACCCCTACATTTCCTTGCTCAGCAGGAGCATCAGGGCCCGTAGCTGCTGACTCCACATGTTGGCACAGCAGCCACTCCTCCCAGCCTGCACCTCGCACACCCCCGCCTGCGGATGCAGACACTCCTCCGCTCTCAGGATACCAGCAACCCGAAGGCAGGTAAAGAAAGGCAAGCACAGTGTTTGCAGTGGAAGATGAAGGTGGCATATTCCACAAGGGACCTAGCAGTGATGCCAGTAACCCAGCCATTGAAACATCCTTGTTCTTCCAGGTCGATTTTATTCCATCTTTTATGTGCATTTCTTTCCTGAATTGTAGTCGTTTCTAATCTGAGGGGGAATACGTTTAGCCTAGTTCTGGTACTTGTCTCTTACGAAGGGTAGCTAGGAAATTACAACTTAAGAAGTTCCAGGATGACCAGACTTAATATTTTATTAAATGCAAAGGTAAAAGATCTTTTGTTCTCCTGAACCAACTCGAGCTTCATGTTCACGTGCATGGAGAAAGTGAAAAATAACAGCAAAAGCATTTGTATACGTGATGTTGACTGGTCTCTGAAACAGGCCCAGGTGACAGTTTGGGCTCTGTAACTAATGTGATTTCTGACCCTGGGGCATATTCTTCACCTGGCAGTGCCTCAGCTTCTGTGTCTGTAGATGAAGTTGATAACACCCTGTCGGGCCCTCTCTTGTTTGCGAAAAAGACACGTAAAGAGTAACAGAAGTGTAAGGTGGCATGCCTGCCTTGACCAGTTGGGGGCCTGGACTTAGCACTTCATCATTTAACCACTTGGGTCCTTCTGTCTGTCTGGGGTCCTATCTCCCTTGAAAGGTCCCCAGTGGGGAGGGGAGAGAAAGGATGAGTCTGACAGGGCCCCTGGCTGCGTGGGGGCTGGGACTGCTTAGCCCAGCTGCCAGGCTCCAGGCAGGATGGCTTCCCAGAGCATCTGCAAGAGATGAGATGACCTTGTCCTTGGAGAACGCTTACCAAGAGGGTAGGCTGAGTGAGGGGCGGTGGGGAGGTCCTGGAGTCTCCGCCTGACTGGCTTCTGTCCCCACACTGCACTTGGATCTCCGAGATCACCTCCATTCTCTCTCAGCCAGCAGTGCACTGGGTTACACCGTCTCTTCCGCTGCTGATTTTCCTCAGCATTTACCCAACAGGATGGACTTGTTTCTTTGTTGTCCCTCCCCGCTTAGAATGAAAATGAGAGCTGCACGAGGACAGAACCTTATTTTATCCACCCCTGGAACACTTGGAACAGAGCAGTGCCTGGCACATAGTAGACACTCAGTAAAGACTGTGGCGAGAGTGAATGAGTCAGAACCAGAGCCAGTGGAACACAGTAGAAGACAAGGTCAGACAGAAGCCCCCGTGCCCTGCTCTAACCAGCTGACTTCTCTGCCCCTCTCTGATGGAGACCCTGTTTGCCTCTGGCCTGGTTAGTGGTTTGCTTAGGTATAGGATTCTAGCTTGAAAAGTACTTTTCTCTGAATTTGAAAAAACATGTTCTATAGTCTCCCTATGACTGTTGCTATTGAGACCTCTGACACTCTTCCAGTTTTTAAGCATTCATGTAACCTGCATTTTTCTCTGAAAGCTTTTATCATCTTCTCTTTATTCCTGGTGACATTTCACCATGATATGCCTTATATTTTCATCTTTGCTAGGCACTGGGAAAGTCCTTTGAATGAGGAAACCAGTATTTTCTAATTTCAAGAAATTGTCTTCTGTTGTTTCTTTGATAAACAACTTTCCTCTCTTCTCTCTGGGAATCCTGTTCATTTGATGTTGGGCCATCTGTATGGCCCTGCAATATGTGATCTCTCTTTTTATACAGCTCTTCTAAAAAAATTTATTTGTTATTTAAGCATTTTTCAGACACCTTTCTCATTACTTTTGGTTTCTGCCTTTAATGTTGGAAGGTTCTCCTGAAATGTTTTCTAATCCTTAGTTATCACTTCATATGTACATGTAAGTCACTGACGAGCACCTGGAAGCCCCTTGAGCAAGCTACCTCTTTGAGAGAAAGTCTCTGTGCAGGGTGAGGGGTTGTGGGGCAGACCTGGGGATCCAAGTGTTCCATGTACTGGCATTCACGGATTCCCCCTGTTTTTTGCCCTACATCCCCCCTGCCCCACCCTTTATGGTTGGTTTCAGTGCCCCTGAGCCTGGAGCCTTTCCTGGGGCTCAGAGCACATTAGTTTATGTGTGGTGTACCCTCTGCTGGCATGAGGCTGCAGTCCCTGCTTTTTCTCCTTAGTAACTCCTCCTCATTACCCCTCTTCCAAAAAGTGTTGCCATCTCCCATTCACCGGGATTCTTTTTTTTTTTTTGTCAGTGATTCAGGAGGGAGAGGAGATAATATGCGTGTACTCTCCACCTTTTTAATTAGAAGTTTGCATAGGTATATTTTAATAGTTCTAATCATGTAATTATGGATATATCACTTTAATCTTTTTAATCTGCTCACATGCAAATGCAAATTCAAAGTGCTTATTTCAGCCAGCTATTCACTTGATCTAATTGTCCACATTGGTACCGCCATCACCTGGGAGCTATGATCAAAATGTGGAGTCATCTTCTAAACCCAGGCTCCAGTGAGCAACAGGCCCCTTCACAGTAGTGTCCGTTCATTTATAGCTGAGGAGGCATGGCCCTGTGTCCTGATCGCATGAGGCGTTTCTTAAAACAGAAAGCGACAGTAATGAAACCTTCACAGAGTTCATTCCTAAATGTCTTATCTTTTTGTCAGTTATTTAAAGAGGGTTGAAAAATACTTTCAAAGTTATCAAAAGAAATTAACATTAATTTAGCTCAATTCAAACCATACATACATGCCCTGAAAGACTGGTGTGTGTGTGTGTGTGTGTGTGTGTGTGTGTGTGTGTGTGTGGTTTTTGTGCATGTGTATGCATGTGGCAGTTGGAAGGTGGATTAAGGAGAGAGCTTGAAAGGAAATGTCGCGTGATGTCACCCCTCACTGTGTTGTTGATGGTTTTAAAATGGTTCGTCCCAATTGCTTAATTGACACTAGAAAATGATACACGAAAATAAAGTAGTGAGTTGCTTTTAAATGTAACTTGTGATGGCAACATATTAACATGGAGGCACATCTGCTCTCTTCAGTGTAATCCATTAGGTAGAGCTCCATCCTTAAATTAACAACAAACCTTATGGAAGTAGCACCTCAGGAGCTGGATGTTAACTGTAAGCAAGACTTTGAGGATGAGATGAAGACGCATTTGTGTAACAGCACTTGCGTAGTTTTAAAATTCATGAGGCTCTGATAATTTCCATCTTCACTGCCTATCAAAGTAAATGTAATTTTAGTAGTACCATTTTTTTTTCTTTTTTAATTGAATGTGAAGTTAGTCGGCCTCCAGTGGATTAAATGTAAGAGATCCCATTGCCCATTCAGGAAATTCAGTTCCGTTTTCTCAAGTTGCTATGTTAAATTGACTTGTGTGTAAACATGATCCAGGGCATTCCGAGATCTTACAAATATGCTAGATATGTGTGTGTGTGTGTGTGTGTGTGTGTGTGTGTGTATTTACCTATTATAATATATATATAATATAATAATATATTGATATTTTAACACATGGAGAAAGAGCTGTTGAGGATCTGGTATTCACTAATAGTCTTTTGATAGCATGGATTTTAAAGCATCCATTTTTTTTTTAAGTTTTATTTAAGTAATCTCTATACCCCATGCGGAGCTCGAACTCACAACCCGGAGATCAAGAGTTGCAAAGTATCAATTTTTAAAGGACAGCTTCTCCAACTGAATACATTTTTTTAAAAAATGTGAGCAAGGCAATTATTCAATAAAATGACAGATTTTGTGTTAAATTTAATTTCAATAGTTACAACTTGAATGTTTTTGTTATTGTAGTTTGCCAAATTGAAATGTGCTAAAACAGAGTAAGTAACCACATATTTTATATTCAAAAATTAAAGTTTTTTGAGATGATCTTCAGTATTTAAAATCCTATAACTGAAATACAAATGATGACATGCCCTAAGAAACTACTTGACAGAAGTACCTCATCTAGTCATTCCGTGGATACATTCCTAAGTTATATGAGATCCTGTTAGTCAGACTTGGCAGTGGTTAACATTTAAGTTTTAATTAGAAAGTCTTTTCATCAAGTGAAGCCAAATGCAAATCACAGTAAATGAGACTGTATGGTTTGTGAATCATCGTTGATAAAGTCCAGTCACAGAGCCAAGGATTTTTCAGTTGAAAGGGAATGCAGCTGGTCATGGGTTGTGTGGGGTGAAGGTGGGTGATTGTGGCTGTGATGGCTATTCCAGTTAAATTCACTTAGGGGAGGAATGGGAGAATTGCTACATTTTGGTGAACTGAACTCCTACGGCAGTTGGCCAGTAAATTCCGAAAGAGTAAGTCAGAGAATCATTAAAAAAAAAAAAAAAAAAAGATCCATATATCCCTTAAACTCTTTATATTAATTAAATACATATAAATGCACATTCATCTACCAGTGTTTTGATGGAGATCCCAGGCCTTCGCTCTGAATATGGGTTTGTTCTTCCATTAACCACACAGCCATATTGCAGTTGGGGTTTCTTTAAAGTGGAAAGAGCTGGATAGTCTGGGTGGAAGATTCTATATGACTTTTAGTAATTTCCCTTCCTCCTTTTTAGAGTTAATTTCTTCCATACCAAGCTTGACAGCATTTTGGGTTTTTTAGTAATTTGCTTTCATCAAATGCTTCCAAAGCATTCATTGACTAATTGTTTTGGTACCCATTCATCAGTTACACTGAAAAGTACAAATGAAACAGTACAGTTGGCTAAGATTGTATTGTTCATAGAGCTCAGTTGTTGAGAGCAGAAGTGTGTGAGTGTGTGTGTGTGTGTGTGTGTGTGTGTGCATGGTCTTTGTGTGTGCAAGTGCTTGTCTGCGCAAGCATGCTTGTGCTTGCCTGTGTGTGTTGTGGGCTTGGGGAGAAGCCTGGGCAGGTGGCAGGTCGTCAGTGGCTGTGAATGCCTCACCGAGAAGCTGAAAAGCAGGGTGGATCTGGCAAAGCCGAGTGAGTGGAGTTCAGGTAAGAGCGCCTTGCTGTTTAGATGTGAGCATTAGAAAGCGTGGGGTGCTCTTGCTGAAGGCCCCTCCTCGGTCACTCTGATCTCCATGTGGCAGCCATCTCCTCCCTGGAGCTGCCATCCTGGCCTCCCAGGCAGTGTGCTTCTTCCTCCCTAAGGCTGCTCCCACAGGGCTGAGCTTGACTCGACAAATGGAGAGCCCCTCGTATCTTTGTATTTTCTGACACCATCCTAGCGTCTGGCTCGTTATACCTGTTTGATGACAGAGACTCACTGGCCTCCTGCTCTTTGGCTTTCTCCAGGCTTCCCGAGGCTGGTTTGCAGCTCTGCGGATTTTAGGTCCCCTGGAGGTGGGTCAGACAGAGCAAACAGAGCAATTGGAGAAACACTCTTTAAAGCACCTCTTTCTTTTCTTTTTTTCTTTTTTAAAAGATTTACTTATTTATTTATTTGAAGAGAGAGAGAGCACAGAGAGAGAAGCAGACTCCCCGCTGAGCAAGGAGCCTGATGTGGGACTCAATCCCAGGACCTTGGGATCGTAACCTGAGCTGAAGGCAGACGCTTCACCAACTAATCCACCCAGGTGCCCTGGTAGAGCACCTCTTTCAAATTAGGCCGTGTGAGAATCTGAGGAGGTGGGGAGACTCTTAAAAGTAGGGAGGGCCAGAGCAGTTAAATCAGAGCCCCCAAGGGGCCAGCAGCTTTGCATCCCTGGAAGGCCTCCGCCGTCTTCTGGGTTGGGGTGTTCCTATTTGCCCAGGGCAGGAGCAGGGCTGGTCTGCAGTGTGGCTTGGTGGCCATGCCAGCTGGCCAGATCTGCCACTTGTTTTTGCCCTGTGCTCAGGGAAGCTTGGCCCAGAGCAGAAGAGCAAAAATCGTTCTCGGGGCACAGACCCTGGATAGTGTGGTGAATGCTTTGCGCTCTTAGCAGAGAAAAAAATACTCCTAGATCCACAGCCCTTTTATCCAGTTTCAGGGACTTGAAAGACAGTGGGGGTAAAAGGAAGCAGCTCCTAATAGCATCCACCCTTCCCAAACCCATTCTTTCTCTTTCCTTTTCTTACCCATCTCCAGCCCACTCTGCTTCTCCTCTCCTGCCTGAACCTTACATCTGGACCCTGCCACCTTGACCCTTACTGACCTCTTTAGCACTCAGGGCTGAAGAGGTTTTTGGCTGTAGATCTACATTTTCCTTAGCACGTGCCAAGAAACTGCCTGCTATGGTGTTTGGTGGCAGAGAGGAGACTTCAGCAGAGGTGGTAATGGGCCCCAGCGGTTCTCAGAGTGCTGGCCCCAAATCAGCAGCAGCGGTGACTCTGGGAACTTGGAGATGCAGAACCTTGGGCCCGTCCAACATCCGCTGAATCTGAAACTCTGGAGGTGAGGCTCACCCTCTGGGTGATGCTGATTCAGGCTAAAGTGTGAGAACTGCTCATAGGCCTCCACTCCCCCAGTTTTAATTAACTTATTCTGATCTGCATGAAGTTCTTTGTAAAATCAGCTTCAAGCCCCTTTGCATCCAGACTATAGGCCCCAAGGGCTCTAGAGAGAAACTGGACCCTATGGATGCAGTGGCGGGAGATGCCTTCTCTAAAACGAGCCTCAGACTCTGGCCTTGAGAAATGGTACTGGGATAGCGGAAGACTACTGCTATGCCCTCCCTCACTACTGCTTGGGAGAGAGAGGTGAGTCCAGGGCCTGATCGCCATGGGAGCCTGGGGGGGGGGGTGTGGGCAGAAGTGAGGGGGATGATGGAAGTGTTGTTATTCCCACTTTTTCTCTTACAGTCTTTGACTGAGAGATTTTTAAACTTCAGAGCCATTTCAGAGTTAATGGAATCAGAGAGAGTCCTAGAAGAGTCATTTCTCTAATAACACTGGAGGGAAAACTGTGGGCCCAATTTCCTTGAATACCACCACCGAAGTCAAAGCTTGGTGGTGTTCTAACCCCATTTCCTTCCACCAGATATACAGAAGAGTCTTTTCTTCTTGTCTTTCTGTCCCTTTCTGAGACTCACTCATTTGTTTATTTTACTAATTCTCATCCCTGTCTCTTTTTCTTCCTACCACTTATTTCTTAGACCAGTGGCTTGCAAACTTTATGCCAAGCAAGAACCATGTGGGGGACTGTCACAGTTCAGTCTCCTACCCTACTGCAGAAATTCCGATTTAATAATCTAGGTTGGACCCAGGAATCTGCTTTTCTGACGACACCCCCACATTTTGTCCCACGGACTGCTTTGCTGGCCCCTATAATGGAAAACATGCTAGGATAATGTGATTTATTTTAAAATTTAGAGTTCTGTCATGCATTACTTAGGTAGCAAAAGAAGATATTTTAAAAATTTTGTTTTAACCACAGAAGTTTTTGTTTTACTTAGAAATTGAAATGCTAGAAGTGAGCAATTACATTGTTCCGGACCCAATTTTGAGTGCCTCTTTGTGTCAGTCATGATTTTAACTTTGGAGAGAGAGAAGGAAACACACCAAAAAGAACTTTAAGGCTCCACTTAAGTGTTTCACCATTAAAATTATGTAAATTTGTTCCTCGATAAATAGTATGTGTATTAAAATGAGAGACGAAGCGAGATGAAGCTATATTCGTTGAAGGGGTAATCCACGCTGGTGGGTCAAATCCCTAATTTGTAAAAACCTCGAGTCATAGGAAATGTTTCGAACATTTGAGAAAATGATCACTGTCTGGATTGCTGTCTTTCGTTTACTTCTCTCATCTATGCTAAATTCATTGGCTTCTGTGACTGAGGCGAGGGCCATCTCCCTGAGGTTTCCCGATGCCATGAGAATACGGAAAGCAGGCCTCTGTGGAGAGAGAATTCTCTCCCTGAGAAGGACTTTGAAGATTGTTTTCTCATCTGCTTTTTATTTTTATATGCAAACAGGGTCCTCTGTAGTTCATCTTATCTCTGTCTTTAACCAGAAATAGTTTGGCCCATAAAAATGGGGGGAAAAAAATCTCCAGCTTAGAGTGACACCGGTGAAAAGGTTAAGTATTCAGTTCTTTGAAGTGAAATCATTTCTTTTTCTTCTTAGTGTAATGATGCCCCCTTCTGTCCCTTTCCCCTCTCTCTCTCCTCCACACTTCCCAGTCACCAAGCTAGAACCTCTCACTCCCTGCTTAATGGCAAGTCCAGAAATGGCAATCCTTATGAAGTGTCATGAATGTATTCTGTTCTCTGTGCACTTACTGCCCCTGCCCCATCACTGTGCACTTGGACATTACCTTTCTCCTTAGTCTTTCTGAGGTTATGGACCCCGCGAGTACCCCCAGGCCCTCTTCCTGAGCAGATGCGTGCGCTCACATGCACACACCTACACACGCACACGATTTTGCAGTCCTCTCAGGAGATCCGCAGACCCTGGTTAAGGAACCTTCATCCAAGTCATTTTCCTGCCTGTAGGATCTCCTGCAACAAATAAATTCTTCGTATTTTTACTGTTTATCTTCTCAAAATAGATTTAATTATGTCACTACCTGCTTAGAGTTTTACTGACTCGTCTTTAACTATAGAATAATGTCTGGTCTGTTAAGCATAGTCTTTAAGGACCAAAGACGTCCATTATCCAATTCTGCTTTATTTGGCTTCCCTGCTCTGACCAACTTCTGCCTGATTTACTGTTCTCCAAATATATACTGTGGGTTTGTATAACTTTTTGCCTGCTCCTGCTGCTCTTGTACCTAGAATGCTTACATCCTCAGCCTCCTCGTCTTTGTCTTTTGAAAGCATCTTTCTTTTTCAAAGCTCTGGTGCGACAGTTCTTGTTCAGGAGACGACCTATTACTCCCTTGTGAATCTCTGCCTGTTGTCTACCTGTCCTAGAGCACCTGTTAGGCTGAGCTGTATGAACTTGCTAATATTTAGCTGCTTTTAACACTTTATTCTTGAATTTGCATACAGTAGAATTCACTCTTCTTGGTGCACAGTTCTGAGAATTTTAACAAGTGCATCAACTTCCATAGCCATCACCACAGTCAAGATATAGCACAGTTCCATCACCTGCCGCCAGAATATTCTTTCATGCTGCTCTTCTGGAGTGTTCTGCTTTTAACGTAACTTTTAGTATTTAATCCAAAACACAATAGTTGTCTTTGAAGAATCCTAGAATCCAAGCTGTGGCTCTTTTCCCATAGTTCCTAACACAGAGCCTGGTGCATTTTAAGTTCCCAGGGCTTGAGTCTTAGTCGAGTCAACACATGAATGCGTGGTTAACACAAATAATTAGGAGGGCTGCTTTAATTATGACAGTGAACTTCCCTCCTCCTCATTTTCCTGCCTTTTTCTTCTTCAGTGGGATCTGCTATGGGTTCCACCATGCCCTGCCCAGTTCTTGAGTCAATCGTGATAGAAACAGCAGCCTTGACTCCTTCAGTCTCCAAATTTTGGAAGGAAGTTATGAGAGTGAGCAGATTGTAGCGGCGACAAAAGGGTACAAGAGCATCTGGCTCTGGGGGTCCCAGACAAACCAGGTTCAGCCACTTGCCGCTGACAAAATCCAAAGGCAGGGAGACAAGTAGTGGTGACATAAGAAAGGAATTTATTTCTAAGCGAGGCCAACAGTGGGAAGAGGGTAGATTAATGTCTCAAAGACTGCCTCCAAAGTGCTAAAAAACTCCAGGTTTATATAAGAGAGTGTGGGACAAAGGTCAGTGGATACCTACAGGTAGGAAATGAAGGTCAAGTCACACCAATGTCTTGGGGTCAATCACGGGAGGGTCTTGCTGGCTCAGGGCAGTCCTTAGTGCTTGGGTTGGGAGGTAGTTTTGATTCCCATCAGGGGATGCTTTGCCCTCACAGTTTTTTGCCTGAGTAGGAAAGAACTTAACCCTTTAGCAAGTTTGAGGTCACAATAGAGGTAGTTGAGGTCCTCTTTTAAGATCTGGTGTGCTTCATGCCAACTCTGAGCCCGAGGCATTTGGATGACCTCTCAGTGGCAATGGACAGCTGCTGGCTTGGTGGCATGCAAGTCCCTTTCAAAGAGAGACACCACTGCAGGTACATGTACTCAGGGAGAATATAACTTAATCATCACCACACTCTTTATTTGCCTCTATTCTCTTAAAATTGTCAGGGCACAACTTACTTGCCTCCCATGCTCTGAAAGCAACAGAGCTATCTGGAGTGGCAGGTGCCAGCTAGTGACCAGTTACCAGGCACACTTGGATCTCCAATGCCTCTGTTACTATCGCATTGGTGCTCTCCTTTCCCTATCTTTCAGTGGTCATGGTGCATTTGATACCATCTCTTATCCTCTTTCAATTTGTCCTATTTCATATAATTGATCATCTATAATCTGTGTTTGAGTTGGGGACTCCCCGTACCTAGAGTATGTTCTTTTCTGGAGAGGAGGCAATAACTCTCCTATCTTGAGAACTCTTGAACTGGGGTTGATGTTAGCCATTAGGCATATCAGTCATGACGAAAACTGACTTCAAGGTCCATTTTCTGGTCACTAGTATTAGTAGCAGTTTGTTAAGCTATAGCACAATACAAATATTTTTAACTTGAATAAAATACTACAGATCGTCTATGTGCAGGTAATAAGCATGATTGCTGTTGCTTGATATAATTAAAATACCTTTCTTCATATAAACAGTGTTTAAAATATAAGAGCAAACATGTGATATCAGAACATATTTTAGAAGTGGAAAGGTTAAGGGAGTGGTGAAAGTGTTCAAAAACAGGGCTGTGTTTAGGACTTCCTAGCGATAGGCCAAACACTTTGGCAATGATTCAGGTATTGTAGCAATGAAGTTGGGTGGAGTGAACACAGTAAAGTCACTCTTTCCACTTTAGTGTTTAAAAATATAAGCGGGCTTTGATGTTAAAGAAGAAAGTGAGTGTACATAGAAAATAAGCACTGTGTTTATTTCTTCTCAGGTTTCTGTGACATTATAACATTTCTTAGTATAAAAGGCTCTGTCTCCACTGCCTGCTATTGTTTTGCAAGGAAAGTAGGCGTTAGATATCAATTCAGATTTGGGGAGGTGAGTAACAGTTCAAATTGTTTTTCCAGATAAGGCGTTTTCTCCAGTGGTTTTTAGTAGTACAAATAAACAAATATCACGTTGCTTTTTAGAGTGTTTTCTGATTTCAGTGCAGATATCCCAGCCCTTTGTGGAACATGAGTCTGGATCACTCTAGAAACTCTGACGGAGATAAATGATGACTTAAAAAAGTACTTAAAGAGCTAAGTTTGTTTCCCACTTCTGCCTGCTACAGCTTAACCCAGGGATGGACTCCAGGCTAAGCCCCCGCTGAGGCTGACCATGGGAGGCTTTAGCCACCCTACTCCTTGGGGATCTGGGTTCTAATCTACAGACTCCAGTTTGGCACCGTGGTACAGAGACATCACTTTTGGTGGGAAGGGGTGCTCGGCTCCCGTCAGAACTTTGTGTAAGCATGGTGTGTCAGCCGGGGGTGCCCCGGGGTGTATCCTGAGAGCAGCAGCGGGTGTTTGCGTGGTGGGAGACCAGTCTTGCACCCAGAGCTGTGGAGTACGTAGGCACTGTGAAGGATAACTGTTCCTGACTCCTAAGCATTTCGTGCAGAAGTCTGTGTAAGAGCATCAGAACTCCCTTCTCTCTGGATTATCATATTGAAATGTCATTTAAAAATTTATCTTTCCTTTGAAAAGGTTTACACCTCCATGAAGCCATGACTTGTTTTTATTTGTGAATTAACGAATCGCTTTCCTTTTTTTTTTTAAAGATTTTATTTATTTATTCTATAGAGATAAAGACAGCCAGTGAGAGAGGGAACACAAGCAGGGGGAGTGGGAGAGGAAGAAGAAGGCTCACAGCGGAAGAGCCCGATGTGGGGCTCGATCCCATAACGCCGGGATCACGCCCTGAGCCGAAGGCAGACGCTTAACCGCTGTGCCACCCAGGCGCCCCCTAACAAATGAATCGCTTTCCTGCTACTGGATAGCTGTAACTAGATCTGTGAGGTTTAGGGGTGAGCAGGATGCCAGAGGAAGGGAGACTTCGGAGCCGAGGGAGGTGGCCTGGAGAGGGCCGGCTCAGTGGATCTGGCTCAGGTGGGTGCTGAGGTGCCTCCAGGGGAGAGAGAGGAAAACCTGAAGAACAAAGGACACTAAGGATAAACTTCACTTTTCTCACTTTACCTTTGACCAACTCCAGCCATAAGGAAACTATTAGACATTTGTTTTGAAGAATGTGGAATTAAATGATTGTCCAAGTCGACAGTCTTCCCGGATAGAAATCTTCCTACTCTGGGATAACATTTTAGTAGAAAAGTCCCAAGAAACCTCCCTTTCTGCATCCTTAGGCAGAAGTAAGGCCTGGAGTGCCTGCCCCCCAGGGACATGCTCTGCGAGAAGTCTGCTCTGGCCCTCCCCTTGGGGTGGGCTTTCGGACACATGCCACAGACTCCTTTGAAGATTAAGATGCTGAGGTTTACTCCTTTTCCTTTGAAAAGTTAATGTAGTGAAGTAGCGATTCTATACCAATTCCAGCCGGTGTCCTGCGGTTCCATTCTGGCACTAACCACGCAGAGTTAGCACAGACCCCGCGAGGTAAGGACCTGCTTCCCGACAAGGCCAGTGCTTACTTTGATGCCAGCCGCACTTTGGAGGTCCCAGACCACCTGCACTTCGGACCAACTGGCTATCAATTTGGGGGTTCCCATGACCCCCTCAGTCTTCATAACTTACCAGAGCAACACACAGAGCTCAGGAGGAAAGCACTGTACTCATGACTAAAGTTTTATTGTAAAAGGTGCAAAGCAGGAGGACCGGCCCAATGCAGAGACATCTAGGGCGAGGACGGAACACAGAGCTTCTGTGCCCTCTCCTTGATGAGTCAGGGTGTATGACCATCATGGTACATTCCTGTGTTCACCTACTAAGACGCTCCACTGAGCTTCAGTGTCCAGGGTTTTTATTAAGGCTTCATTGCACAGGTAAGACTGATGAAGTCATTGACTGATTGAAGTGATTGAACGCAATCTCCAGCATCCCTCCCCTGGAGAAGGTGTGGCATCTTCCAGGTGGTGGCCCCTATCCTGAACCTCTGCAGGGGCCCACCCTGAGTTCCCTCATTAGCATAACAAAGACACTTCCCACGCTGGAAATTCCAAGAGTTTCAGAAGCTCTGTGCCGGAAACCTCAGACAAATCTCTTTTACAGGACAGTAATGCATTCATATAGTTTACTAAGTTACTTAGTACTGCAGGATTTAAATACCTTCAACCTTTAACTCTTTTTTTGGAATTTACTTGCATATTGCTACGTGACACGCGTATTCTGATTCCTCTTGATTCGTCTGCCTGAGATATTTATTATCCATGGACTTTCTGTTTGGAAGATGGGGAAGTAGTCCTCTCACCCTGTGCTCTCCCTCCCTGACCCTTGCCTTCCTCCCACAGTTCTGAGTTCATATATTGCAACTACATAAATATTATTCGCTGCTCAGCCAAGTAGCATATTAGTAGTATCTTCCTTTCTTGTGCAACTTTTAATTTTTCTTGGACTTAAAAATTGCCTGATTTTCTAATTTGCTTAATTTTCTCTGCATCTATTATTATGTCTTCATAAACTGAGGAGACTACACACTGCTTCTTACTGTTCCCTTTCAGGTAGTCACAAAGCTTTTGTCACTTTTCCCTGGGGGCCTTTCTGGAGCCCCACCCTCCAGCTCAGGTCTCGATGGGTTGCTCTGCAGAACTTGGCATAGCCTTGTTCCTTGCTTGTCCTAACACTCATCCTGGGCATTTCCTTCAGCTCTCCCGTTTCTTGGCTCCAGGGAGGCCTTGTCCATTCACTTTCTGAGAAAGGGTATATATCAGTTTATGATGCTTTCCGCTACAGGTGATAGCCAACTAAAAGGGACCTGAACAGGACATTTGTTACATCAGGTAGGTCTGGAGTTAGGATGGTACAGAGTAGGCTCAGTGGTATTTTCAAACCCAGCGTTACAGGATTTTTGTCCCCTTAGTACCCGTGGTTCCTGGTCACACCAGTTCAAAGAATGAAGAGGTAGACCAGATGAAGAGCGGTGGGCAGCAAAGCAAAATTTATTGGGTGATACTATAAAGCTCCTGAAGAGGGAGGGAGGCCCGAGTGGGTTGCCCTTGGCGTTTCTAAGTTAAGGGCTCTTTTCTAAGTTGAGCTCTTTTGTAGAACTTTCTTAAACCATCAGGGCTTTGGTCATGTTATCTGTCTACCTATTAGGTTAATATCTCTGTACTGATGGTCTTTTTTTGCTGACATCTGAGGGCTTTTGTCTTAACTGCCCCCTGCCCGTGATGCTGACAAATGCCCTGTGGTTAATTGTCTTAATGTAGGACGTTTTGCAGAAGTCATTTCTGCAAAAGCTGCAAAGCAGCGTGTCCGTGCTGTCCTGTCTAAGCTGCAGAACAGGATGTCAGTGCTGTTTTATTATAGCTGTCTGGGCTCCATATTTTCTTGTTGGGGACCCTGGCCCTGACTACCTAAGTGTCCAGTTAACTCCGGATGGTGTAGTTTTGGAATGTAGGTGAGATTTGATGGGGTGAGGTCCGGAGCTGACAACAAGAAAGAATTCTTGAGACATCTTTGGTGCAAAATGGTGGTTTTATTAAAGTACAGGGACAGGACCCCGTGGGCAGAAAGAGATGCTGGGGGGGGGTTGTCGAGGGGTGACCGATTATATACTTGGGAGTTAGGGAGAGGGAAAAAGGGAGGTTTTCAAAAGAACTTTCATATGCTAAAGGGGAGCTGCAAGATACTGGAGGCCTTGCCATTGGCAAGGTAGTTTTTCCCTCTAGTAAGGCATTAACATTAAGACAGTTGGGAGCTTCCTGGAGGAATGCCACACGTATCCCACACTGCAGTGTGTTTGGGGGGGAGTGCAGGGTGTCAGCCTGTGCTTTGTCCTCAGCTAGCCTTCTGCTCCCTCATCACTAACATCAGGTCTTTTCAAACTTTCAACTCTTTGAGCCCTGATGTGAGGTTTTGGCCTTGTGGGTGCCATGCTGCAGGGGCCCTATGCAGAAAGCAGTTATCTGGAAGTGGAAAAGGAGCCATTTCGTCTGGTGAGCCCCATTTGAATCCTTTTTTGAAAACTTCCTAGCCACCTTCACTTCGTATCTCAGGCCATAACGAAGGGAATGGAATGACCATAACTGGATTCACCATCCTCCTGGGGCTGATACCCCACCTCCTTCAAAACAGATGACCACTTAATATTGAAATAAAATTGGAGTTTTTCAGCAAAGGAGAAGGGGGATGGCTGTTGGGTTGGCCATTAACAGTGGCTGCTGTGGTACAAGGGAGTCAGTTGAATGTCTGAGAACATGTTTATGTCACCTGCCCACTTGACAGTTTCGCTGAGTATAGTATTCTAGGTGGGAAATTAGTTTCTCCGAACTTTGCAGGCATCACTTAATTGTCTTCTAGTTTTCAGCATTGCCGCTGAATCCAATGGCAATCTGATCTCTAGCCCTTTATATGCTCTAGTTCTTCCCCTCTCTTTGGAAAAATTTAGGAAACTCTATCCCTGGTGTTCTGATATGCTATGATATCTGTCTTTTTAAAAATTCATTGTGATTGGCACTTAGAACTAGAAAATGCCTTCCAAATTTGGGGAAATTGTTTATTGGTATTTTCTTCCTCTCTTGTTGGGCCCCTTGGATTGATCTTTTAATTTCTTTTTTTTAAAGATTTTATTTATTTATTTAAGAGAGAGAGAGAGTGCACGTGCCCATGAGCACTCTCTCACAGCTGGGGGGGAGGTACAGAGGGAGAGGCAGACTCCCTGCTGGGGAGGAAGCCCAACTTGGGGCTCCTTCCCAAGACCCTGAGATCATGACCTGAGCTGAGGGCAGACATTTAACCGACTGAGCCATCCAGGCGTCCTTATTTCTTTTTCTTTTTAATCTTCAATTTCCCAACTCTTTATCCTTTTATTTTTTTTCTTGTTATATGAGATAATTTCTCAATTTTACCTTCCAAATTTCCATTGGTTTTTTTCCCCTTTCTCCTATAATTTTAGTTTTCAAAAGCACTTTTGTTCTAGGGCTTTTTTTAAAGAGCCGTAAATGACAAGAAGAATGGGTGATGTGATGTGATGGGTGGAAATTCCAGGAAGCTTCATTCTGCAAGCAAGGGAATTAGAGGTGGTTCATGTGAGATGAATCTCAGCATCCCTGAATAGGTAGGCAGGTTGCTTAGTAAAAGAAAAAGAGGTAGGAGGAACCGTGGGGAGCTTGGGAGGAATGTAACAAAGGCCATGAGCAGGAATGTGATGAATAAGTTAAAACAACAAAACAGGTGGTATTGAGAGCTTCATTAAAGCAGTTTGTTATTTGTCTCAAATTAATGTTCTTAGGTTTTTCAGAACCTTGTATTTGTTATTACTTTTAAACAACATTAACTCTTCACTCCTGATTACAAAAGTAATGCATGTTTATTGTAGAAATCTTGGAGAGTATAAGAAATCACAAAGTGGGGTACCTGGGTGGCTCAGGACAGTTAAGCGTCTGACTCTGGATTTGGGCTCAGGTCTTGAGTTCAGGGTTGTGAGTTCAAGCCCTGCATTGGGCTCCAGCGCTGGGCGTGGAACCTATTTTAAAAGAAAGAAAGAAAAAGAAATCACAAAGGACAATATAAAAATTGTGTATAACCTCACCACTCAGAGATAACTGTTCTTAACATTTTAGTGTTTTTGGTGGTATATCTAATAATATATGAATATGCTGTATGTTTCTATATACTTTTTAAAAACAAAATTAGAATCATACTACAAGTTTTTATACTGTGCTTTTTCCTGTTAACAGTACAATACATATCTTGAATAATTTCGACATGAGATATTTTTTCAAGATCATTTTTTTCTTTTGAATGTGTCTTAAATTAATAGCCTTTATTTTTTAGAGCAGTTTTAGGTTCACAGCGAAGTTGAGCAGAAAGTACAGGGAGTTCCCGTGTACCCTGTGTCCTCCCACACTCCACCCCGATAACCTCCCCGACTGTCAACAGCTGTACTGGGCGGTACGTTAGTTACAACTGGTGAACCTACGCTGACACATCATTACCACCCCAAGTCCATAGTTTATAGTAGGGTTCCCTCTTGGAACTGTACATTCTGTGGGTTTGGACAAATGTATAATGACATGTATCAGCTGTTACAGGACCAAACAGAATAGTTCACCTCTCTGCAATGTCCCGTGCTCTAGCTGTTAATCCTTTTTCACATCCCCTTGAACCCCTGGCAACCACTACCTTTTCCAGAATGTGGTATAGTTGGAATCATACAGTATGTAGCCTTTTTCATACTGGTCTCTTCCTCTTGACAATACACATTAACGTTTCCTCCGTGCTTTCCATGGCCTTACAGTTCATTTCTTTTCATCACTGGATAATATTCTGTTGTATGGATATACACTGTTTATTTACCCATTCAGCTGTTTTCGAAGAACATCTTGCTTCCAAGTTTTGGCAATTATGAAAAAAGCTGTTAAAACATATGTGTGCAGGTTTTTATGTGCATGTAAGTTTTCAACTCATTTGGGTAAACTCTAAGGAGTGTGATTACTGTATTATATGGTAAGAGTATGTTTATTTCATAAGAAGCTACCACACTGTCTTCCAATCAAAATTAACTTTAATAGCTACTTATATCATAATTTACTTGACTAATGGAAGATTTTTTAACATTTTGACCTAGTTTTAACCCTAGGGTGAACGTTCTCCTTTTGAAATCTTTACACACATGTCTAGTCATTTCCTTAATATAAATTCCTCAGATTGGAATTGCTGCATCAAAAAATCTGGTATTTTTAAAATTGTTTTTGGCAAGCCTTCTAAAATCATCTTTTCTAAAGGTTGTATACTAACTTATGCTTCCAGAAGCAGGGTATGCGAGTGACCACTTCCCATACTCTTGGTAACACCATATATTACTGTATTAGCTTCCTGGGACTGCTGTAATCAGGAGCCACAGCCTCGGTGGCTTAAAACTACAAATTTATTCTCTCACAACTAATGGAGACTGGAGATCTGAAGTCAGCAGGTGTCAGCAGGGCTGGGTCCTTTCCAGAGACTCCAGGGAAGGATTCTTCCTTGCTGCTTCTTAGCTTCCGGTGGCTCCTGACAGTCTTTGCTGTTCCTTGAGGGAGAGCTGCCTCAAGTTTCATCTCGCCTTTGTTGTCATAGGCCCTTTGACGTATGTGTGTATCTTTGTGAGCTGTGTCCTCTTATGAGGATACCAGTCACTGGATTTAGGGCCACTTAATCTAGTATGACCTCATCTTAACTAATTACATGTGCAAAGACCCTATTTCCAAACAAGTCACATTCTGAAATTGCTGGTGGACATGGGTTTTGGGGGAAAAATTTCAATCCGCTACCCTGACCTTTAAAATTTTTTTTTCTAATCAGAGTATGGGTGGGGGTGGCAGGACATCCTATTTTTGTTTTAATTTGCATTTCTGGAATCACTAGTGACGATGAAATCTTTTGATAGGGTCATTTGCATGTATTTCTTGTTTTGTAAATTGTTTGTAGCCCTCGCCTGTTTTTCATTTGAATCGTTTATCCGAACTCGTCAAACTATCTGGAATTTATTTTTATTTACAAGAAGAGGTTAGAGATATCTTCCTCTTGCATCTGGCATCCTCTGCTCTAAGCGTGTACCAAATCGGTTTCTTCTCTTGGCCTCCTCCACTGCCTGAGAGGTCCAAGCCACTCTGGTTTCTCACAGGAATCACTGTAGGACCCTTGTGTAGTTTCCCTGACTCCACCCAGTCTGATCTCAACTCGGCAGCCAGAACAATCCTTTTCAGATGTAAATCAGATCCTGTCACTGCTCTGCTCAGCACCCTTCAATGGCTTCTGCTCACATGTGGAACAAAAGCCGGAGCCCCAATCCTGGCCTGCAGGTCCCTCGTGGTGCAGCCTCCTCGTCGTCCTTTCCTGCCACCCCCTCCCCAACCTCCCTCCCTCCTGCTTATCCAAACACATCTACTGATCTAGGACTTCAGGCACCGGAGCCTCCAAGGAGGTCAGCTTTGCTGAAATCTGCTCTGGTTATTTTAGGCCTCACACCCGGCAGTAAGAGGTCAAAGAACCGATAATGGAGCTGCCCCCAGGCACTCCTGTTTCCCAGCTCTGCAGCCCAGTTTGTGTGAGCATGGGATTTTGTCTTTAGGTTACCTACTACAAATACATGTGTTTATTTGTTTATTTGGTTCCCATGAAAGAATTTCCCATTGCCATGATCCACTTAGATTGCTGCTTGTGACCAAAGTTCTACTCTGATTTCTAAGGAGAAAGGAAAGAAATCTCTTAAGAGACTTGTAAAGGGAGATTTTCTGATTTTTTAAATATTTTGAAAACTTGGTAAGGTTGAACACTTAATATTGAATGGTTAATAATTTCTCAGTGAGTAAGGCTTTATGCTGTTTTACCAAATGGCAAGGAGATCTTTCTAGATAAAAATACTTATCACACCATTAGAAGTACACTTGATCCTGGAATAAAACTAAATATTACATTTATGGCATGCACGGTTTGTGCTGTTGTAAAATATTCATCTTGAGCTTTATATAGAACTGGTGATACATAGATCAGTTAGAGAGTTTTGCTTATTCAGCCTCACCCCTGTACGGAGATGGGAGATGAGCGAGAACGGGATGAAGGGGGCCTGGCAGGGGTGTTAGTGAGTAGCCTGAACTTGTTTACAGATGCTGGGCTTGCCCGTAAATCACTGAGGTCAAAACCTGGCCGGTTAGATAGGAAAGATATTTTTCATAAATGGGGTTCACAGTTGTGTTGTTGTTTCCTTAGAAGTGAATAGCACATAACAACTGAGATGTTAACTTGCTAAATTGTTGGTTTCTACACTCCTGGGTTCTTATCAGTTTCCTTTGGCTCGAGCTATTCCCTTTAGGGCAGGGCAAATGGTCCGTCAGTACAGTTTATTCAGTAAAGGAATTCCGTCTGAACTGAGCTGGTTCATGGCAAAGAGGAAACATGAATAAAGAATACTTGCTCTGTTCCTGATCATTTCTGAAAGGTGTTTGTAGATAGGACTAGGACTCTGTTCCCATCAATCTAAATCAGTGTTTTGACTGGATAGAAAATTTCTTTTAAAAATTAAGCCTGACCCTTGATTGTTTTCCATATAATTAACCGAGTTTATTTTATTCTTAGTTCACTGAACATTTCTTCTTCCATGTGAACTATGGTTAGAATAAAATACAGACTAATGACACTATTAGCTTACATTTTTTCAAGTGGTACAATCTGTAACTTTCAAATAACCAGCAAGCAGAAAAAGTACAATGTTGTATTTCTTTGAGTGGAAACATTGCATTTAAACAATGCATTAAACATTGCATTTCCTTATGGGCTATTTGTTTTCCATTTTCCAATTTTCTTACAAAATGAAACTTCAGAGATCTCCATGATTGAAATTAATGTGACACTGTCAACAATTTCATTTCATATCTGGATTTTTTTTCCTACTTATCTTCTGACTTTTGGAAATAGAGCTATGTTCAGAATTGACATGAACTAGAAGGTTAACACGGAAATTAGTTGCTTATTTTCCCATATTATTTAAAATTTTTGTAGTTTTTAAAATTTTATCTTACTAAGAAAAATCAAATGAAATACAGAATTATAGGCTGGTACTAGATATGTGTATAATGTAAAAAGGTCTGACTCATGATTGACTGCTAAGCAAACGTCACCAATTTAGTAATGTTATTAAAAATGATACTTATTCACTGGAGAGGATCAGAGCACACCACAAGGTTCTGTGGTTCTTGGGATATGGCAAGCCCACGAGCATGGCTTAGGGATCAGGCAGCTGTATGCTTCTGTAGACTTTTGCTTTGGAGGTCTATAATGCAAAGTTACGTTGCTGATTAGCACAGACTGAACCAAGTTATAATTGTGAAAGTAAGAATGGTCAAACCAAGTAACTGTTGTCAAGGAACATTTGGAAGGAACTCGAATGCATTGCAGTCTTCAGTGACCTGCTTCTCAGTGTTGTGGCTCACAGAGGAGGCAGTGTCTCTGTTTCAGTAGTAGATGGTCATTATTCCATTCCTTCAACTTCCTATCCTTCTCTGAAGCCTTTCCCCTAGCTGTTACAATTCCAGTAAGTTCTCCCCTTGTGAAGGCCACCCACTACTCTGCTGTCATCTACTCTGTGAAGCCATCAGAGTTAATATATTAGGTCTTCCGGTCCTTGAACATGGGATGTCTTTCCTTTTATTAGGTTTTCTTTAATTCCTTTCGATGATGTTTTATTGTTTTGAGGGTACAAGTCTTGCACTTGCTTTGCTAAATTTATTCCTAAGTATTTTATTTTTTGATGCTATTATAAATGGAATTGTTTCTTATTGACTATTTTTAAGTATATGAAGTGTTACAGATTTTTGTACCTGTTAGATTTTTTTTCCTAGTTCATAAAGGACAAAATACAAGGAAATGGAGGTTAGTTGGAAATGAGGAAGTTTTTTCTGAGAATTAAGATCAAGGGAGACTCTGGAGTTTCAGTGCTCAAAGGTTAAGAAGAGAATAGACTGTGGTCGGGAGGAATCAGCTCTTTCCAGTTCACCTAACTGAGGCTCTTACCTCCACCCCTTCCCTGAAGCCACTGTCCTGGAAGTCACCAATGATCTTCATGTTTCTAGATTCACAGTCCTGTCAGTCACGGTGGTCAGTTCGTTGTCATCCTCCTTGACCATCCTGATGATCCTCACCAGCACAGACAAAACTCCCTTCTCCTGGGACATCCTCCCAGGACCCCACACTCCTCTGGTCCTCCTTTCCCACTGTGGCTCCTTCTTCATCTTCCAAACCTTAATGTTGGGCCTAGGACTTCCTTTTTCTATCTGTACTCACTGCTTTGTTGACCTTATCCAACCTCATGGCTTACCAAATACCATCTAAATGCTGTTGACCCTCGAATTCACATCTCTAATACAGACCTCTGCCTTGATTATCAGTATCACACATGTCTACCCTTTACCTGTTCTGCTATCTCAGTGTTTTTTATCTTAGTTGATAGTAACCTCATCCTTTTACTTGCTCAGGTAAGAAACCTTGGGATCATCCTTGACTCCTTCCTCTCATGCTCTGCTTGTACCCAGCCCATCAGCAAATCTCACCTTGGCCACACCTTTGGAATCATCTAGTATGTGACTGCTTCTCAACACCTGCATTTACCACCCTAATCTAAACTGTCATCATGTTTTCCCTGGATTGTTGTAGATTGTTGCACTAACTTCTTAGTAGCTTCTTGCTTTCACTCTTGCCCCTCTTACCACGTGTTCCCAGCACTCTCTTCAAAGAACCTGAAGGATAATGTTAAAAGGTAAGCTGCATCATGTCACTCCTCTGTTCAGAACTCTGCAAGGACTCCCATCTCACTCAGAGGAAAAGCCAAAATCCTTGCCATGGCCTAGAAAGCCCCTTACCTGTCCTTTCCTATCATTTTCTTCTCTTGCCCCCGTGACTACTGTGGCTATGCTGGCTGTCCTGACACCCATGCAAGCTGCTTCATTTGTCTACATGGCTTCTCTCCCACTGTTAGGAGTCTTATTTTAATGTCAGCCTTTGTCTGAAACTGTTAAAGTTGCATTTCTCATCCCTTCTAAGTTTCCTCCCTTCCCTATTTTTTCTTCACAGTGCCTCCCACCATGAAATATACATTTTACCTATTTGTTGATCATGTTTCCCCTACTAGAATATAAGCTTCAAAAGAACAGGAATTGTTGCCTGTCAGACCGCTGTATCCTCAGTACCTATAACAGTGTCTGGCACAGAGTAGAAAGCTAAGAAATACATTTTGAATAAATCAACCCGCTCGTCCATATTCCTGCTAGTAGGTGGTGATTTGGTGGTTTTTTTGTGGGATCCTCTTGGCTGTATGTATGTTATGAACCTTCTAGTGGCTTTAAAGCTCACAGCAAACCTGTGGTGATGTAGGCATGATTATTTCCATTTTACTCAAGAGGAGCTGGGGGTTCCGAGGGTTTCATAGATTGCCCATGATCAACCAGCTGGTCAGACAGGCCTTGACTCCCTGTCAGGTGGTCCCCAGCACATCAGTGCCCCTTTCCCTGCTGTATCCCACTGCCTGTCCCAGGGGCTGCCGTCACAGCTCTCAGGGTAAGGAGCACCAGCAAAAGTTTCCAAAGACAATGAGAAAGCCAATGAAGTAAGAAGCTAGACTGGAGAGTCACTTAGCATTGTGGTTGAAGGGAAAATATGTCTTATTAAGGCATAAGTTGTAATATAAAAGGAATCATTTAAGTGGAAGACCTAACATAAGGATTTGGGACTTTTCTGTCCATATGTAATTAAAAACAGAAGAGGTGGTCACTTCCTCATGCTAGCAGAGGTCCATTTTTACCGAACAGGTTAGGAGCATCATGGTTTTTGCAACTCCTTTTTTCAGGTCATTTTCTGCCTCATGAAACATTGGCTTCATGTTTTCAGGGCTGCTGATAGAGTGTACAAAATAACACATAGAGGCCTAATAAGATAATCCGTATCATCCCAGTAATGCTTTACATTCCCGTCCCAGAGACCAACACTAATACTTACCTTTGTCCTTATTTTTTCTACACATACTTTGTTTCAACCAACTGCTCTAGCCAAAACCCAATCAAAATGAACCAAAGTGTTCAAGTGTGTTTTAGTTTGTCAATGATCCGTTACCTACATATTTTCATGTGTTTAATAAACACGTCATCTAGTCATCATTTTCTCACTTCAAGAGAATTTGGGGTGAGAATTACTCAGTTTGAGATTATATTAGCATTATGGAACAAATGTGCTATATTTCTTTTATCTGATATATTTTATCTGAGACATAATAATTAGATAAACTATTAATTGAAATTAAAGAAATTTTTGCTTGTAAAAATATCTGAAGGCGTTCTGGATAGCTGTTTCCTGTGTTCAGATTCCTTCGTGTACATATTTCTATAAATTTAGAATCTTTTCTAATCAACCATCCATGAAGTGTGTGGACAGAGTACATCTTTCATTATGTATCCCACAAGTGACATCATTTCTATTCATCTAGCCCCAGACACAAAGTTAATGAAGCCACCAGTGAAAAACTTGGTTCTCAAGGCATGGTCAGATAGGATTCCTTCCCCCTCTTTCCCGTTTGCAAAAATCTACCTGTTACGTAAATGTTGCTTCATAGAATCTGTTTAAAATGAGAGGAAAATGGATGGGGGGCTGTGCACAGGATGACTTTATGACTTTTCCTTCACAAACGAACAAGTATAATAAACCTGTTACTTCAGAAGCTTTTGTTTTTATAGTACAGTTTACAAAATTGGGAGAACAGAAAACTAAAATACTGTTCAGAGAATCCTCTTTTCTCAGTAGTTCATATTGTAAATTTTTTTTAAAAAGATTTTATTTATTTATTTGACAGAGAGATAGCCAGCAAGAGAGGGAACACAAACCGGGGGAGTGGGAGAGGAAGAAGCAGGCTCCTAGCGGAGGAGCCCGATGCGGAGCTCGATCCCAGAACGCCGGGATCACACCCTGAGCCCAACGACTGAGCCACTCAGCCCCCATATTGTAAATTTTAACTGCAATGAAAAGGTGATGACCAAAAAGGATCTGAGTCAAGAGTTTCTGATTTCAAACTCTGGTCACAGAATCTCAGAATTTGAGATCAGGACCATAAAGATCTCATGTAATCCCTTCCAGGATTGTCCCAAGATGGTACCAAGCACTGTCTTCAGCACTCCTCATACCAGTTGGCATTTCGTCCTCACCGTCAGTTTGGAGGGTGACTCACACCCTTTCATAGGAGGACTGAAGATGTGGGATTTGAGGTGCAGGCTCTGGACTTCAAATGTGCATAGGGCCACAGAGCATCATGGGAAAAGATGTTGCCCCTAGGATGCCATTGACACGGGTCCCACCCCAAAGCAGGCGGTGTGGGTGTGGAGCTTGGGCTGGAGGCTAGCACACGCTCAGTCCTTGCCCCCAACTTGTTACCTCTGTGCTGGCACACATTGGTCCAAGTCCAGCATGCAGGCATCAGTGGCGCGACCCTAGAAGAAGCAGACATTTTTCCTGGCAGAATCTGTCCTTATTAAGAGCTTTTGTGCTCTTCTGTGGCATTGATTTTCTTGTGATTCTGCTTTTTTGACAGTGGATGAGGAAATGGTAAAAGAGGATTCTCTTTATTCTGTTAGCAGTTGTGTAGAGATTTACTATTACATCAAATTCTCTGTGAGGGAGTAGAAGGGGCCTAATAATTTTCAACATATTTTGTATTGACCACACTGCACATATTATGCCTTTCACAATAGAACATTTGCCTAACAGTCTGTCCTAGAATTTTGTTAGGGATCGATGCCATATTTACCAGTTTGTAATTTCCAGAATCTTACTCTTTGCTCTTTTCTGAAAACTGGGAAAATATTCCTCTGGTTTCCATGTCCTGACAGCTATCCATTTTTTTGCTTTAAAAGAACCCACACAACAGTGGTGCCACAGAAACATATATAATTGCTTTTCATTGCAGTGGGAGTAGTTCCCTTAAGCCTCGATGTTGTTAAGAGCGCCTCCAGCTTTTCGAGTTTGAAGATCTTACTGACGGTGTTACAAATGAAGCAAAATTGTGAAGTGGCTCTACTTCTATTTTCTTAGCCTGTTTCCCCTTCAGTCTCATTTTGCTTCAGATGGCTTCTAACAGTCACTTCATTTTAAATGATACGTGAAGAATCTCATTTCCTTGGCAGCAGGATCCTTCCAGTAGACCCAGGTTCATTGGGCATTTTCCCTCGGCGTGGCGGACTCGGGTGGGTGGGGTGCTCGGCCGCCGTCCGGCCCACTGTGGAACTTTTGTTTTGCTGAGTGGGTCACGCAGCAGAGGGTGAGAACTGTATCTGAAGAGAGGCAGTGGGAGAGGAGAAAAGCGAGATTAATGAAGCTGGCGGAAAGAGAAGTTTTGCGCAGAAGAGAGGAGATATTTAATGAAAGAAACGAAAATTTTTTTCTCTGTGGTATATGAAGAATGCACGTATTTTGTTAACCATTTCCTCACGAAATCCTTAGTAAGACGACTATGATTTGGTAGTGCCTTGTGACCTTGGTTCTCTGTGGGGGATGGGATGAATTTCTAAGTGTGGCCTCACAGTGGGGGAGGGCCGAGGAGGGGCCAGGGCCTGCCCCGCCATTCACAGGGAAGAATCCCATGGGTGCGGCCGTGCGAGCAGGGGCTGGGGAATGAGTAAATGGTAGGTTATGTCCAAGAGGGCCTACTGTCCTTAGAAAGAACTATTGTAGTTACTTGCATTTAAAAATAATATCCAGTTTATGAAAGTTATACTTTTTAAAAAGCAAGTTTTCCTTTTCAATTTACAAAGCTTATTATTCCATTAATGAATGTAATTATTTTGTCTACAGTAAGACTGTTAATTAAATTTATTTATTTGTTATTTATTTATTTTTAAAGATTTTATTTATTTATTTGACAGAGAGTGCACAAGCAGGCAGAGCTGCAGGCAGAGGGAGAGAGAGAGCAGATTCCCCACTTGAGCAGAGAGCCCCACGTGGGGCTTGAACCCAGGACCCTGGGATCATGACCTGAGCTGAAGGCAGCCGCTTAACCCACTGAGCCACCCAGGTGCCCCTGTTGATTAATTTTAGTTAATTGAATTTCTCCCGAACATTTTAAACTACATTTATAAGTTTAGTTAGTATATTTTATTTTTAACCATTGAAAATGCTTGAGAGGGTGGCTGTGCAGGAGATAAGGCAGGAGGAGTCAGTGTCTGGGCCTCTGGGGCCGCCTCAGCCTGGAGGGGACCCCCATGGCACGGACCAGTGTGTGGGCAGCAACTTGGGCACCTCCCAAGCTCCACCCCCCAAAACACCCCCCTGCCCCTGCCATCCCATCCCTCACTACAACCTGCACTAACCTGAGTTAGTGTGGATCACAGCTCAGACTCTCCTCTAGACTTTAGGCCTGGAATGGATCCTGTCCCTCCCTCCCAAACGAACTTCTTGTAGTGCCTCGCAGCCATGGATGAGTCTCACCCTCCCACCAGGAAAAACAAAAAAAAACAAAATTCGAGCTAACCGATATATGCATTTATTTATTAATTATATATGTATGCCACCATGCAAATATATTGGATAAATTATAAAATATGTACCAAAAAATAGAAACTGAAAAAAGCATGAAAGAGTAAATAAATATAAAAAGGATAAAAATAGGGCGCCTGGGTAGCTCAGTTGGTTAAGCATCTGCCTTTGGCTCAGGTCATGATCCCAGGGTCCTGGGATCGAGTTCCACATCGGGCTCCCTGCTCAGTGGGGAGTCGGCTTCTCCCTCTAACCCTTCCCCCTTGCTCGTGATCTCTGTCTCTGTCAAATAAATAAATAAAATCTTAAAAAAAAATAAAGTTAAAAAAAAGAATAACAATCAAAATTAAATAAAATGTCTGAGACACAAACTTACAATACCTGTAGAAAAAAAAAACCCTAATAAATTAAACTTGTAAGTACAGTACTCAGGTTATCTCAAACATGGGCACCTGGGTGGTTCAGCTGATTGGGCACCCAACTCTTGATTTTGGCTCAGTTCCTAATCTCAGCGTCATGAGATCAAGCCCCGTGTAGTGCCCCACGCTCAGCAGGGAGCTTGCTGGAGATTCTCTCTCCCTCTCCCTGTTCCCACTCTCTCTGTCTCTAAAAAAATAATAAGTTATCTCAAACATAACAGTATTTACACACTTCATAAATTTCTGATACGTCTTGCATTTACAGATGGCAAGACCATGACAACAGGTTTTGACAGGTTTCCTAAAACATTACAAACACTTTCAATGACAGTCACTCAAAAATTTTCTTGTATTTCACACTAAAACAATACACATACATACATGCTATGTGTTTGATTTACTTTGAGGCCTCTCCTTTTATTTACTTCCCGGGATTGGTTATGCAACTAAGGGAACAGATTGACCATCTCTTGATCTTGGGGAGCAGGAGTCCTTGGCCTTGAGCTGAGCACATTTTCTGTGTGTTTTTCTGCCCAAGCACTTGATGAGATCCAGTTTGTCTCTGCTGCCTCCTTGGGTCCTGAGCGGCCTGTTATTCTTGCTGGGCCTTTAGTCCCATTCCATAGTCCTTTTAACAACATCCCATAGCATTCGTTATTCCTGTCATGCTTCGGTCTGGGTGTCATTCTGATGACAGGAGTGACAACGCTGGAAGGTGCCATTGGATCTCTGGGAACCCTGAGCCAGAGCCATTCCTCATGGGAGGCAGAGAATGGCATTCTCAGATGTACGCTGGGGGAAGCTGAAACAGTAAAGGACCCTTATGCAGACTGTCTTACGTTACTCACCCATTTTAGGAAACTAATTAGTTATACTTGAGCATAGATTTGTCATTTTAAATATAAGTACTCTGTAATATATGCTTAATTCATAATTTTTTTTTATGACTGGTGAAAAAAATCGGAAACTTAGGATACTCTGGGAATTAACTATAATTTTACTCTTGAAATGAGTGGTAATGCTACATTAATGACTTCTGGCTTTTTACCCTATTTTTTGAACAAATTAAAGGTATTAAGCAGGTGATATGTGTCTATGTTTATTAAAATATATGATATATATATAAATATATACACATTACATATATGTACACACATAATGATAGGTATATATAGTATTTTAATGAAATATTTTAATATTTTATATATGTCTAGATTTTAAAATAAAGATATTCCTCATTAAATATACAATTAGTGTCTTGATTTTTTTGTGCCATTATAAAAATGTAAACATTATTACACATCATTTCTAAGCATCATTTTAAAAGATTGCATAGTTGATTTAACTGCTCTTTAATGCGTTTTTAGATGGTCTGCACTTTTTTCACTGTGACGAGCACCTTTGTGCACAGAGAGTATTTATTGTACGTGATTATTTCCTTAGGCTAGATTCCCCGAAGTGGAATTACTGAGTCACGGGTAGGAATATCTTTAAGATTCCAGTTACATATATTGCCAAATTGCCTTCTCAAAAGTTTATACTAGTTTACAAGGCTACTAGCAAATCTAATACGGATGTTATATCTCTGTTTATTGGAAAGTCTTTTTCTGATGATCAGTTTTAACTACAAATATTTTTTCCTGTTTGGCGTTTCTTTTCCAGAAGTATTTTAAATATCCAATATATTTTTCTACCTTTAAAGAATTTTTTTGTTGTTAAACTCTTTATTTCCTGGGGTATTTATTTCAGGTTATGGAATTGGATGTGGGGGCCTTTTTTTCCTGCCTGAGTGGCTACCCAGTTGGCGTAATCCTTCCCCAATTTTATTTGATCCGTTTGTGCTATCTTCTTAATATGTGTAGCATTTATTTCTGGGCTGTCTACTCTAGTTCATTCTTCTGCTTGTCTGTGTTTCTGCCCCTGTCGGACTGTTTAAATAATACAGTATCTGATAGGCCTAAGCCCCTTCAGGATTCTTCTGCAAATGTTCTTTGTAAATCTTGCCTGTTTGTTCTTTCACATTAACTTTGGAATACTTAACGTTGAATTTACAAATTATTTTGGGAAGAACTGCCATTTAAAAATACTTAGTCATCCCAGTCAAGCACATGGCATGGCCTGTGTATTTACTCAACTCTTCTTTTTCGTATTTCTCACAGAATTTTCCAGTTTTCTTTAAATAGGTCACACACATTTCTCATTATGGTTATTACTACCTTGTAGTTTGTGTTTTCATCTCCGTTTTCATCATATTTTCAGAATGAGGATACCTGGTATTTTGATTTTGTCTATCTTGTATTCAGTCCCTTTTAAATTAAATCTAGTAGTTTCCCACGTGATTCTATGTCATCCAAAAATAAATATTTTATCTTCCTTTTTAATGTTTAAGTTTTGGTGTCTGACGTCTTTTAACATTGGCCTGAATTTCTTGAAAAATTTTAAAATAACAAAAATTTGTAAATGATATAAAACAGTAAAAGTCTAAATAAGTAAAACTATATTGAAGAATGGCAACAGTGGCATGATATGCTTTAAGTCTTACAGAGACTTTTAACCTTTATTGAACAGTATGTTTTGACATATCCTGGCTTGTCTACACTGCTGATGTTCACATTTATTTAGAGCACACAATATTTTTAAATTGGCATCTCATCCAGCTTGATCTCTTGTCTGAGGGAACAGGCAGAGCCTGGATTACAGTTAATGAGGGGTTTTCAAATCTGAAACTGGCCAGTGGAACTTCGGCATGTTGTTGTGTCTTGAAAAACTCCCAAAAGATTTGCTTTTGCAAATCTTCTTTGCATTCTACGAATCTCTGACCTATGTAGTTTACATTTCCCAGCCTGTAGTGGTTTCTGAGTGCTACTGATTGGGCCACATGATGCAGTTTTTTACTAGTCCATGCAAAATCATAAAAAAAATAGGTAAAACGTGTTTTTTATAATCTGAATTTTTGTTCCTTTAAAAAACTGCTCTTTATTGAAATAGTGGCTTTCCGATTTTGTATATAGATGTATACTATGCTTTTATACATTAGAAGTATAAGACGCTTTTCTGCCCCAAATATTCTTAGATGACAAAATAAAAGGTTGACAATTCTAGGTCCATTCTCTGCTTTCCTCCTACCTCCTTTTTTTTTTTTATTTATTGGCCCAAGGTTGAAAAGAAAAGCTGATTGTTTATCAGTTTTGTGTTCTTGTTTTAAAGCTTGAAAACCCAGGGCTGACGGTGCTCAGCCGCACCGGGGCAGTTAACTGATAAAGAAGGAGGAAGAGCGGACAAAGCCTCTCAGGCTGAAGCTCCTCCCCGCAGCTTTCAGAAGTGCGGCTTTGTTTAGATTTTCATTTCCCCTCCCCAGTACTACCTCAGGGACCTCATGGGCAGCCCGAGGCTTAAAGGGAACTTTGTAATGAAACGAACCCGGGCCTAGTAGTCAGGATGTCTAGATCTAAGCCTGGTAGCTGCCACTCACTCACTTAATGACCTCAGGGAAGCCTCGATTCCCATCTCTAACAGGTAACCTGTAGGACATTGTGAATGTTGGGGTTCCCTATCAAAACATGGGGGTAGGACCCAGGTCTACAATAGAGTCTGCAAAGGAGCAGAGTCTGAGGAGTGAGGAGTCAGGAAAGCAGTCCCAGCAAGGCCGGCCTGGCAGCCCTGGAGGTGAGGGAGACGCCAGGCCTGGAGGGAGGCTCTTGTTCTTGTCACCTGTCCGTTTCAGTTCACTTTAGGCACTTCTATACCAAGCAGTACCTATGAAGGCTGCAGCCCCAGTGTATGAAAGCCTTTGGTGTTTACACTTGGTAGTGACTGAGAAGCTAAGAGGAGTTTCTTCCCTGCCCTTCGCCTTCAGTCCTCAGCTGTCAGTCCCTCACCCCGCCCTCCTTCCCGCCTGGCCTATCAGCCTTCCTACGTGAAGACTCTTTACCATCTGAACCAGAAGCGAGGGCTAGCTTCTCTTGGCGGTCTTTAGTTAATCTGCTCCTGTGGTGTGTATTGCCCCCTATCTTGAATTGCACCCCTTCGTGTAAATGTGTCATCTCTGCTCACTTGTAAACCACCCGGGGGCACTTTTGTAGCCCCTACTGCGTGGACAGTGATACGTTCTGTCGGGGGCATTCCGTAAAGATTTGTTGGATAAACGAATGAGAAAGACCTAAAATATTATTATAAGATAGTTGCAAAAAATATAAGTGTTCATTCTGCCTTTCTACAGTTTAGTTGTAAATGTTATAACACAGTAGTGTGATATTTTGATTTTTGGATTTAGTTGTACCTAGCTCTGCCACTCTACTCTTGGACAACCTGGGTTCAAGTTTCTGTGCTTGAAACGGGAAGAGATAGGATAACAGAGGTTCTCAGAATTTAGTGGACAGAAGAATGAAACAAGGTGCCTATTAAAACTGTAGATGTCTTGGGGCGCCTGAGTGGCTCAGTCATTTAGCGTCTGCCTTTGGCTCAGGGCATGATCCCAGCGTTCTGGGATCGAGCCCCACATCAGGCTCCTCCGCTAGAAGTGTGCTTCTTCCTCTCCCACCCCCCCCCCCTTATGTTCCCTCTGTCTCTGGCTGTCTGTCAAATAAATATATAAAATCTTTAAAAACAAAAAAAAAAACCCACAAAAAACTGTAGATGTCTTGGGGCGCCCCGGCTGGCTTGGTCAGAAGAACATACAACTCTTGGTCTCAGGGTTGTGAGTTTTAGCCCCACGTTGGTTGCAGAAATTACCTAAAAATAAAATCTTTAAAAAAAAAATGCAGATGGCTAGGCTCTGTCCTCTGAGATTTGCCAGGCCTGGGATAGGGCTGAGAGCCTGCCCCTTAAATCCAACGCCCAGATGCTTCAAAGAGCATCGGTTGAGAACCAACGAACAAGGTGATCTGTATGGTTTCTCCACCTCTACTTTATTTTACTTTATTTTAAAGATTTCTTTATTTATTTGAGAGAGAGAAACAAAACACATGCACGGACGGGGGGAGGGGGCAGAGGGAGAGGAAGAGAAAGAATCCCAAGCAGACTCGGCACCAAGCATGGAGCCTTATGGGAGGATCCGTCTCATGACCCTGAGATCATGAACTGAAATCAAGAGGCGGACGCTCAACCGACTGAGCCACCCAGGCGCCCCTCTCCAGCTCTATTTTAAAAGAATACTCAAAACATGATAGACATCTATTTGTAGAGTTACTTTCTTTCTCCTGTGGTGAATTCAGCACCAGAGCAAGTACAGATAATGACCGCGTGGCAGGTAATTTAGTAGAAAACCATGTGCAGTCAAATTCTCTACAAGGAGAGAACAGTCGACAGGCTGTCCTTGTTTTAATAGGTTTGCTCTCGGACAGCTTTGGGCCTAAAGGCTTTTTCCCAGGAATCTTCATCTTTTAGGAATTTCCATATTTAACGTGTGTTTACCTTGTTACCAGCATCATAGTGCTGGAGTGTGTTGTGACACGTCACCACCAAACACAGGCTGTCAAGGTCCGTGCATAATTTGTCTATTCCTTCATTAATTTGAGCTGTAAATAATTTGTGAGTAGAATCTATCCACACATTCTGAAAGATTTATGAAAACTCACCATTCATTGAAATGCAGTTGTGTTATCATTAGAGACTTTTTCTCTTTAAAAGAAGACAAAAGAGGAGGAGGAGGCAGCCTATCTTCACAATTAAAGTCAGAAATGAAAAAGGAAACCCGTCCTAAAGACACCTTTTTCTTTGTCATTTGATCAACATTAAAAGGCAGTGACAGAATAAATGATCTCAGGATTAAAAGGGGAAAAAACTACCATTTCACCGCTAAAAATGTGTATGTGGAGGGTGGTAAGGAGTTAGTTGCTGCAAGGAATGTATGATGTTACTTTATAATTTTATGCCTCAGTCATGATGCAAGAGTTAATCTCCAACTGAGCAGCAAACATAGGTTATTTAAGCAAGTGTAAGCAACTCAGAGTAAAAAAGAACACAGAACATTCTGCATTCCCTGCATTCCCTGGGCATTTTGCACAGAACTGTCACCAAGCCCTTCCTTAAGAGCCTCCCTCACCAGCTTTCCAAGGCTGCAGGAAATGGACCCAGCATTACCCTAAGTCCCAAGGCAAGCCTAGAGCTTGGAGGAAATCTTTTACTTTATTAGATTCCAAATTAAATTTCTTTGACAAGAGTTGGAGGAAGTGACCGATTCCCAGTAGGCTTCAAGCTGTATACAATCAAAGGTCTCCACAGTTTAGCATGAAACGAATATTTGTTAGACGTTCTTTTCTAGCAGGAACGATAGTTCTGAAACTCAAGTGGAGGCATTTATTTTTCATTAATTAGCTCAGTTCTTTCAAGCAATCATTTTATTTTATTTTTTAAGTTTTTATTTAAATTCCAATTAGTTACCATATATGTAATATTAGTTTCAGGTGTAGAATTTAGCAATTCCTCACTTACATACAACACCTGGTGCTCATCACAAGTGTGCTCCTTAACCTTATCACCTCTTTCCCCCATCCCCCACTCCCAGCCTCCCCTCTGGTAACCATCAGTGTGTTTTCTATAGTTAAGGGTCCCTTTCTTCGTTGGCCTCTTTCTTTTTTTTTTCCTTTTTGCTGATCTGTTTTGTTTGTTCAGTTCCACATATGAGTGAAATCACATGGTATTTGTCATTCTCTGACTTATTTCAGGCAGCATAGTACTGTCTAGCTCCATCCATGTGGTTGCTAATGGCTAGGTTTTATTCCTTTTTTATGGCTGACTAATATTCCAGTGTGTGTGTGTGTGTGTGTGTGTGTGTGTGTGTGTGTGACTTCTTTTCTTTCTTTTCTTCCCAGATTTAGGGTTAAGGGGTAGATTTATGGCCAGGGTTAGCATTGTGGTTAGGGTTAGGGCCAGAGTGATGGTATGTGCCTGGTATCCTGCAGTTTAGAGAACTCTCCAGAGGGTTCAAATTAGGGTTAGTTCAAACAACCATTTTAAAAGAATTTAACTGTTTTAGGCATTTTTGTACTCCTTCCATCTAGAAGTCATAGGAGTGGTAGAATCAAAAGGAGGGGCAGAAGGAAAGCAAAGACACAAGTCAGAAGATATTACAGAGTAATGAAGTCATCACCAAGGCCAAGTGGGGAAGCAGCCAACTGGTCAAATCTTGGGTTTATTTAACTTGTCTAAGTCACTCTCAAAATCAACTTCCACCAAATTTGTCCAGCAGGTTTTTGGGGTTATTTATTTATTTAGGTTTTGAGTTTGTTTGTTTTTTTAAACTTTTTTGATAACCTGCAGGGTCCTTCAAGCTGAATTGGACTAATGCCTCTGACTTTGGGAAAGGTAGAGAGGGACTGCATCTCTTACACATGTAGACACGGTTGCTTTTCATCTGGCCCAACATGTTTAATCCAGCTATCTCGGTCTCTTAGGAATTTGGTACTTAAACCTAGTTACAGATTTAATTTTGGTCCTGTTGCCTCTTCTGTGCATGATATCATGTGCCTCCTGGTCATTTTGTGGCCCATTTTCTGCAGTCTATTGAGTGAGTTATTTGCCTAACAATTTAGAATGAATGTCACAAAATCATTTTTAGAAAGGTTATTCATGTCTCTAAAATCTCCATGTGCCCCCAGGGAGTCTTATATTGTTGATATTGGTAATGAGGACATGAGAATCATTTCATATTTTTGATCTGCCGTGTAGTATAGCTTTGAGCCTACTGACATCTCTTCTCCTCTTCCCCCAAACCAAAGCACAAACGAATAAAACATATAGTAAAAATTTTGCCCAGTGCTTGGTGGTGGGGAGGATTGTGCTAATGAGGGGCTCACTTGGTCCTTTAGTCTGTGCACTGGGGCAGTTTAAGGTTAGCTTGAGCTGATGAGAGGGCATCGTACTTCATAGTTCAGCTTCATGTACTCGAGTATCTGGGAATTACTACTGAATATCCACACAGCTTCCTGAACAGAGGTGAAAAGTTTCTATCTGAAGTGTGGGTCAAATTTGAATCTACTGATACAACACCTGATGAACATTAGTTGGATAAGGTCTTAATTAATAGATGTGATTTTATCTCTTTCAGTTAATATTATCCCAGATTAGAAGAGAAACCAGCTAGAAAGAGTAAATTACTTACCCATTGTTAAACAGTGAGATCAGACGGACTTGAACGCAGGTAATGAAGCTCTAAGCTTCTGCTTACCCACTGCAGTGGACTGTCTGCCTCCAAAGGACACATCAGACCATGGACAAGGACGTTTATTATTATTATTACAGCTTTGTTGTTAGAGACAAAGCAAAAAACAAAGAACCCTGAATGTACATACACAGAGAAATGGTGGAATAAACTGTTGCAATACATTGCACCAAGAAAAAAATTATTGAAGATATGGTAGAAGAGGAAAGCAATATGTATAGTAAAAGCTTGTGTAATTTTGGAATTTACTTTATATTCATGAGAAACCATTGTTTTTTTAAGGCAATACTCAACATATTTCAGAGTAGCTAAGAAGATGAAGATAATTTTCACTGCCATTCGGATACATTTATTAATATTGTCACTTGATCCAAATCATATGGGAAAGAGTGCACATCTGATGTCATAATGCTATTGCTAAAATGCTAGTGGGTCAGAGGTGGGAGACTTTCTTTTTCCTTTTTCTTTTTTTTTTAATTTATATTTCCCTGATGATTAATGATGTTGAGCACCTTTGCATATACCTGTTGTCCATTTGTATGTGTACTTTGGGAAAATGTCTATCCAGGTCTTTTGCTCATTTTTAATTTAATTTAGTTTAATTTATTTCAATTATTGAAGTATAGCTGCAGAAGAGTGGGATTGATGGAAATGATGACAAGATTGCCATCTTTGAGAAAGACGTTTCCTAGATTACCCAGATGAGCTTTTTTTTTTTAAGTTTTTATTTAAATTCCAGTTAGTAACTCAGTGTAATGTGAGTTTCAGGTGTGCAATATAGTGATTCAGTGCTTCCATACATCACCCAATGTTCATCACAACAAGTGCCCTCCCTCCTTCATCCCCATCACTTGTTTCACCCAGCCTCAGACTGAGCTTTTACACCATTTTAAAAACCGAACTGATTAAATCATTAATCGCATTAGAAGTAGAAATCTAAGAAAATATTCAAGAGAAAAAGAAGGCCACCGGCGAATCTGTGCCTGGCTCTGGGGCGGCTCCTGGGCAGTAAACCCTGGAGGCAGCTGGCAGGGAAGGTGGGGAAGGTTCTGTACCTGGGTGCCAGAGAACAAAACAGGGGCAGACAAACCTTGAGACTTACCATCAGTGTCTTCCCAGCCTCAAGACAGCATGTTGCCTTTCTTAGAAGTTTCTTCCCCACTGACACTGTATTTGACATTCTCTTTACCCCATGTCAACACCTTGTGCATGAATGTGGAGGGGGGGGAGAGGAGCGCTGATGGTGGTGTGGCCATTAACTAATATGCAGGTTGCTTTTTCTCCGCTGCTAATCCCAGGCCTGCCCTGCCTCCCACATCAGCTTCCCTGTGATCCAGGCAGAATGGGAATATTATACAAGCAAACTTGGAAACAAATACGTACAAAAGGGAAATCACTTTTCATTTTAGATGTTTACATGCATAATTGGAAATTATACGGAGCTATGGAACTCTAAAATTGTAGGGATGGCTTTCAAAGAGTGCCTCTAGAGACTTCCCTTTTTTGCAGATTTCTATTCTAAGGACACAGTCTAAGGACAGATAGTGAACTATGGCCTGTTTTTCTAAAATGAGGTTATATCAGAATGATCTGACTTATGAAGTATTTATTTGAGACTATATCCATTTCTTCCAAGGAATTCATAATGGTTCTGGGCAAAATCCAGAGGCTGCTGACAGAGATGAAGTTAGTTTAGACTGCAGTTGACTAGTCACAATTAACCAGCTTTTAAAAAACTATACTTAACTATAGAGAACAAATGGATGGTTAGCAGAGGGGAAGTGGGAAGGGGATGGGCTAAATAGGTGATGGGGATGAAGAGAGTGCACTTTTGTGATGAGCACAGGGTGATGTATGGAAGTGTTGAATCACTATATTGTACACCTGAAGCTAATATTACATAAATGGTAACTAAGTGGAATTTAAATAAAAACTTTAAAAAAAAAACCTGTACTTTTAGGGAAAACAAGCCAATTTCAACGTAAAAAGTCTAAATATTAAGCTTTTAAAGAAATAATCATACACTCTATGTCCTTGAGTCAAATGTTAAGGCAAATTTTCTAAAATCTTTTTGCATCTGTTATTGCTTTTCACGAAATTATAAAAACAGTGAAACAGTTCTGAATTGGTAAGAATTCCGTGTCGTAGAATGTTGCCATAACAGAGCAGCAAAGTAAACTGATGTTATATAGAAAATCGTAATAAAAGTGAGGAGAAACTGAATGTACTTCAGATTTAAATTAACTGAAATACTTCCCTTTTGTTACTTAAGCATTCTAGTTACTTAAATTAAGCCTTCACTGTGTTCTCATAAATGTGTGATGTAAGCACTTGGGAGGTGGTTGTAACCTGTCACAGGAAAAGGTTTGGGATGATTTCGGGCTTCAAACCCGAGGATGCTGGTTTCTCGGGTTTCCGTTCACAGCACTGCTAGGTATTACACTGACCTGGAGTTCTCCAGAGGAATGAAGGACTGTAGCATGTAGTTTTAGTCATTTCAGTCCTCGCAGCTGTGTGTGTCCTAACATGTGCCCCCTTAACCAGGAGTGTGCACACGTCCCGCCTCTCATCTTGTAGAGCGGCACTGCCCGGTAGAAGTTTGTGCACTCTTCAGTATGGTGGTCACTATAGTAACGCATGACTGTGAGTCACTCGAAATGTGGCTTGAGTGTGAGGAACAGGATTTCTAATTTTACATCATTTTAATTAGTTTAAATAGTCCTCTGGGGCTCGTGGCCGCCATATTGGAAAGCACAAGTATAGAGTTTCGGCTGAAGTAACAGCTGCCTTTTGCCATTGGAAGTACAGCCCACAGGGAAGATGCTAACACTTACCTCATGATGGCAGAACCAAAACCCACAACCTGTAGGGGAGGCAGCAGCTCCAGGGAAATTTAGTCCTCAGATACTTGCGCAAAAAGATTTGCTTGAGGAGTTCCCACAGCAGGTGGAAAAGAGGACTCATTTAAATTAAGATAATAAGGTCAGCTGCAGTTCCCAAAAGCAACAAGGTACTTGAGTAAAATAAAATCAAACCAATGAAAATGAGCTTGAAATTTCTCTTTAAAAACCTCCCAGGCATTGACTGACAACTACGGGCTAGAGGCTTGCTTTCCTCTGGGTCTGCGGGTGTTCGCAGTGCCTCCTAGGGGGGCATACTTCCTGGGGCAGAGTGGAAGGTGGGCATGAAGCCCCCAGTGAGTTAAGCTTAGATTTAATACTCCTTATCAGGATCTGCTAGATGACCCATGAATATGGGCGCGAGGGGAGTGGGTCTGTATTTAAAAGAAGAAATCCTTATATACTAGACCTCATCACCTAGTCAAGTGAGGTTTTGCATACTACAGCCCAAGAAACATGTAGATATGCAATAAATGTGACTTTCCACTGAAGAAGAGAAGGGAAATCTAATAACTTTTTTTTTAAAAGATTTTATTTATTTGAGGGGGAGAGAGAGCATGGGGGGGGCGGGAGGACAGAGGGCGAGGGAGAAGCAGGCTCCTCGATGAGAAGGGAGCCCGATGTGGGGCTCAATCCCAGGACCCTGAGATCACGACTTGAGCCGAAGGCAGACACTTAACCGACTGAGCCACCCGGGTGCCCCGGAATCTAACTTTTAAAAATCATTTTAATTGGTATTATTTGTTTCTTATAATCATGAACTCTGTTTTTACCTTAATGGTCCTACTTTATGTTTATGTGTATCAAAATCCATCAGGCAACCCTTTTCACATGATATTTGTGTGTGTGTGTGTGTGTGTGTGTGTGTGATTGAAGCATTAAGTACAGTAACAGTTGTGATATTGATACCGGTATGCATTAAGCTGTGGTGTTTAAAAGCCATTACTCATCTAGTAAGGAACTAGACTTTTTATCTCAACAGCTCCCAATCAAGTTCGCAGACAAAAATTTTAAATTCTACCTTTGTTTAAAACGATGGTTTTGCTAGTTTGTACTTGATTTAGAGAATGTCATTAACATGGATTTTTGAGTAATGCCATTGCATCAGCCCAGAAAGAACATAGACAACGATTCGCTGAGGTTTCTCTTATTTCATAATAGGGCGGATTCCTTTTTTCACCCGGGGCATTGTCCCTCTGACTGCCGTCTGTCACAGGCTTGTCTCACGGTTGATGATGCCAGTCCCAATTGTGTCCTGTGACTGAGATATGCTGTTTGTGAGGTTTGCCCTTCTTCCCCCACTGCTGTGTGAACCGGGTTGCAGTGAGCCAAGTGCTTGATTGATTCTGACAGCGCACAGTGGGGCCTTCACGGGGCTCTCTGCAGCCCCAGCCCTGCCATGCTCTCTGCTGTCGCCCTGCAGGCCTCTTTCGCCTGTCACCTTACTTCTCAGAGAGGAAGCACCCGCATTGCCTCAGAGCTTCCTCGTTTTTATTAACGTGACCACCCCTGCGTTACTGTTATCTTGGCGCGATGGTGGTGACAGGCATAAGTGGGAAACCTGAAAGAGAATGTGCAATATCATCTTTATCTAAATGCTAACCTGTGTGACTGAGAAACTCCCTGTGGGCTGTACATTTTGGTTGAGAGGAGAAGGAGAAGAAGAAGAGGTGGGAGAGAAGAAAACTGCTTTTCTTTCTGTCCCTTTGTTTTGTTTTAATTTTGATTTTTTATCCTATTAGGTAGGAGCTATGTCTAATGCTATCCTTTGTGCAATGTCAAATGCTTTTCTTGTTCTCAGCAAAATATAAAGCTATGATCTGTTCCATTTACACCAGAAAGGTTTCTAGATTTATCTGGAGAGACAAACCTATTTGGTACAACCCCTAAGAAGTCTGCCAAGGCCACAAAGCCTGGTGCCTCATCTAGGCAAGTGGAGTCAGCTTCATACTCTAGCTGCAAGGAAAGGAGAGCCCGTGCTTGAAATCTACCAGATGAGAATACTAAAACTTGAAACTGAAAAGGATATCAAGTATGGAAAATATTGCCGTGATCAGAAGTGAATAGTCCTCTGTGTTTTCTTTGTACTTCTGATTTGATTCAAAAAAGAAACTGATTCATGACAAGGAACAGTTTGCTCTTAGACCGAGGAGTGTGACAGGCCACACGTGAGCCTGGGGAGCAGGGTCCAGGGGAGTCAGTTCCTGCAGCGGGGCCTCGTTGATCATCTCCAAGCTGTTTCCAGCACCTGGATTAGGTTTTGGCTGTGAGGGATATTGCCTTTGAATTTGGGAACAACGACTATCCAGAATTATTTTATTTATTTTTGCAGTATAGTTGATAAACAGTGTTGTATTAGTTTCAGGTGTACAACATAGTGATCTGACAGTTCTGTACCTTGCTCAGTGCTCCTCACTGTAAGTGTGGCCATCATCTGTCACCGTACACCATTATTACAATAGTATTGACTATAGTCCTTTTGCTGTACTTTCATCACCATGACTTACAACTGGAAGTTTGTACTCCTTAATTCCCCTCTGTTGCCCATCTCTTCCCCACCCACCTCCTGTCTGGCAGCCACCAGTTTGTTTTCCGTTTTTATGAGTCTGTTTGTTCATTTGTTTTGTTTTTTAGATGCCACGTATAAGTGAAATCATGTGGCATTTGTGTTCCTTTGACTTATTTCAAAGATCCATCTGTGTTGCAAATGGCAGGATTTCATTCTTTTTATGACTGATACTCCATTGTACATATACACCACATCTTCTTTATCCATTCATCTGTTCAAGGAGTGTTGGATGGCTTTCATATCTTGGCTGTTGAAAATAATGCTGCAGTGAACGTAGGGTGTGAATATCTTTTTGAATTAATGTTCTCGTATTCTTTGGGTAAATACCCAATAGCGGAATTACTGGATCGTATGGTATTTCTAATTTTTTTTTTTTTTTTGAGGAACCTCCATACTGTTCTTCACAGTGGCAGCACCACTCGACATTCCCACCAACAGTGCATGACGGTTCCCTTTCAGCACATCTTCGCCAACACTTGTTATTTCTTGTTTTTTGACGCTAGTTATTCGGAATAGTATGAGGTGATATCTGTCTCATTGTGGGTTTGATGTGCATTCCCCTGATGATGAGTGATGTTGAGCATCTTTTCATGTGTCTGTCGGCCATCTGCATGTCGTCTTTGGAAAAATGTCTATGCAGGTCCCCTGCCCATTTTTAATCTGAATGGTTTTTTTTGGTGTTGAGTTGTAGAAGTTCTGTATATATTTCAGATATTAACCCCTTATCGGATATATCTTTGCAAATACCCTCTTTTATTCAGTCGGTGGCCTTTTTGTTTTGTTAATGGTTTCTTAAGAATTAATTATTTTAAACCTGAAAGAGGGAATTTCTCATAAGTGTTTAGTATATCTGGCAAAATACAGTGAGGCAGTCTATTTAATAAGAATTTTTTTTTTTTGGGTGCCAAATAGACATCAAAAGAAATGCTCAGAGCTGCTTGAAGTTCTCCAAGTTCACTCTCCTCTCAGGACAGAGCTTCACCCTTCACCCACAGGCGGCCTGTGGTGTGTGTGCTCATAAAATGACGCGGCCCCCGCGCAGTTTCCCGTGGCTTCCATTTCTCCTGCAAGTCGCATGTGATGTGCGCTTTGAACCTCAGAAATGACTTTGTTGAAATGACTGGTGTACACATCTGCTTGCTAAGGAGGAGACATCTGTGAGACTCAGTCTCCTATCGCAGAGTACCAGCCCCCTCCATATCTAAAATATGTTTTTGTTATACTATCCTTGAATTGTGTTTTGTTTGTTTTATTTTCTGTTCTAGCCTGTGCTTTCATCTTTGTTTTATATTTTATTTTTTTTTAATATTCTTTATTTTTAATATTTTATTTATTTATTTGACAGAGAGACAGCCAGCGAGAGAGGGAACACAAGCAGGGGGAGTGGGAGAGGAAAAAGCAGGCTCCCAGCAAAGCGGGGAGCCCTATACAGGGCTTGATCCCAGGACCCTGGGATCACACCCTGGGCCAAAGGCAGATGCTTAAGGACTGAGCCACTCAGGCACCCCTGTTTTATATTTTCAATTTGAATTTGAGTTCAAGGCACTCCATAATCATTGCTGATTGGAATACAATAAGTTTTTTTTTTTTAGATTTTATTTATTTATCTGAGAGAGAGAGAGAGAGAGAGCATGAGCTGGGGGGGTGTGGCAGGACGGAGGGAGAAGCAGACTCTCTGCTGAACAGGGAACCAGATGCAGGGCTCGATCCCAGCACCCTGAGGTCACGACCTGAGCCGAAGGCAGCTGCTAAAGTGACTGAGCCACGCTGGTGCCCCGGAATACAATAAGATTTAAATCTAAAAAAAAAAATTTAATTCTAGAGAAAATGAAGAATAGAAAGATGCTGCCATATAATCTAGGATAGTACAAGTATTCCACATTTATGCTTACCATAGAAATATCTCTTTAACCCTAGAGCATTCTGGAGTTTGTGAGAGAAAGAACCAGCAGGGCTGAAAGTGTTTGAAGTTGAAAGCTAAGTGCTGTTGCTGAGTCCTTCAGCTGACAGCCTCTACCCCTCCCTCCCGCCCCCCCATCATCATTGTTCTCTTCCCTGCCCACAAGGCTTGTTCTCCCACCGCAGAGCCTGGTAACCAACTGCCTTCCTGTCCACAGCTGGGAGCTGCTGTCCATTCAGACCTATCCTCCTTCAAAATAGCCCAGAAAATAGGGAAGCATTTCTCAAGCTTTCCATTCAGAGAAGCGACACAAGAGCTCAGGAATTGTTTATTAGCCTTTCTTGTTTTCATTCCTCATGTCTTATAGCAAGACATGCATTCAAATGTTTTTTCAGTTTGGTTAGCTAATGTTTCAGTGATCTCTTGATTAAGTTCTGTGACTTAGCAGTTCTCACCAGGGGTCTCTCATGGAATTACAGTCAGGTGGTCTCTGAGCTGGACTCCTGAGTACAGCCAGGACGGCTGCTTCATGTGTGTGCTGCCTCCGTGGGGGGCCGACTGGCACCTGTCTTCAGGCTGCTTTCCCACGGGACCGGTGTGCGTTTCCTCATGAGAAAGCCTTTCAGGCCAGTTGGGCTTCTCCCACGGTGAGCATTCCAAGAGGCTCAGGGGCAAACTGCACGGCTTCTTAGGAACCAAGTCTTAGAAGTCACCACAGCCTCGCTTCTACTGCAGTCTAGGGGAAGGGGTGTAGGGGCTAAATATGCGAGCTTTTGCTCTCGGTGAGAATGGTGGAAGCTGGTGCTGTCATCTTTGAAGATAAGCTATGACAGTCAGAAACCCAAGTATATATAGTTGCACATTTTGTAGTGCTTTGTACATTTATTAAAATCTCATTTTACTGTTACTCCCACAGTAGTTGAAGTATCTGTCTTTGACCTCATTTCCTGCTTTGCATCCTTCTTTAGAACCGTGTGGGAAATAACCCAAAAGTTGGTGAAGTGAGCCTGAAGTTGCAGGCAGAGGCTTCGGTGACAAGCTCTCAGTGAGTGTTCAGTGTCTCCTTTAGAGGGGGACTGTCTTTCTTTTTCTTTGGTAAGAACACCGCCCAGTATTCAGAGTGTGCCTCTTGCAACTGCCTTCTCCCGGCCACTCGAGCTAGTGTCTGAGGAGGTCTCTGGAGAAGGCCCCTGCTGGAGGAGGAAAACCCCTGATGCTCCTGGCCTGGCCACGAGTGAGTTCCCTTGTGACTCGGGCAGGTAATCCCACACGCATAACCTTGAGTTCCTCTCTTTGTCTGAAAAGATCAGTCAATAAACTTGTTCAGTGGTAGGAATTTCCCCCTCCTTTATAATCCGCCTCTTTGCGATTGCCCTCAATTGACAATTTCTCTCTCTAGTCTTCAGGCAGGTGTAGGAGATGCGCTTCTGTTTGGCAGCGGGATCTTAAAAGCACAGGATGTTTTACTGAGGCAGAATCCTTAGTCCTCCCCACAGCCCCGTGAGGGACAGTTCCCCTAACAGGAATTGATAAGGGCACATTATGTAAAATCTGGAGGGCGGGCCTTTCCCTTTTAGGTCAACATTCAGCCGCAAGCTAAAAGGGCTAATCAACAGAAGCATTTTTTGTGTTCATTCCGGAGAATTTCCCAGGGGCACAATAAATTGGGCCTGCCTGTTTACAGGAACATGGTTATTTAACAAGCCAGTCTCCAAAGCTTTAGTCTTTGGTTTCATCAAATGGAACCCAACCTGCAAAGTTCATGAGATCGTTACTCTCTACTCATGTTGCTCTACATATTGTAAGATAATTTTGCATACTTAATATATAAGCGGTTTCTACACACAAGACGTATGTTGCATTTATTACAGAACTCTTTTGAAGTATCATCTTTCTCTTTTTTTAACCTTTCACCTGTATTTCAATCCTGTCTCTCTAATCTGCCCACTGGTATTTCCGGTTAGCTAATTTAGCTGCTTTACACATTCATTCATTGATTCGTTCATTTATTCAGTAAATGTTACTCTGTATACCTGTGCGTACCTTATAAATATTATAAAAGAAAGCCGGTGGGGCATCATCCTGCCTGCACATTGCTGGACGTGCAGGTCAGTAGCGCCAGGCAGGGAGCTTCATAGTCATTCGGTGTCAGTACAGTGCGCATTTGATTTGGCATCGGAGGGTATCATTGGTGAGGATGACGAGCCGTATGTGTGGGTTGTGGGGTGAACCTGATTGCAGTGGGATGATGACCTGGAAATAGCAGTGCTCCTTCTGCAACCTTGACCTTAGAGTGGAACCTCAGATCACGGGAGTATATTTATAGGGTAAATTCTTTTTGATCCAGGGATTGCTGAGACTCAGGTTTTCTAAGTTTTGATAAATCTTGCCAAATTCCCCAGAAATGTTGCATCTAATGTATATTCCCCTTAACAGTATGTCAGTGACCCAGGCCCTCCCCAAAGTTTTGCAGTATGATGGATAAAATAAATAGTATCTCATTGTTTATTTGATTTTACCTCTTTAAAAAATAATTTTTAATTTGAATTCAATTTAATTAGCATATAGTGTATCATTAGTTTCAGAGGTAGAATTTGGTGATTCACGAGGAACATATAACACCCAGTGCTCATGACAACTAAGTGCCTTCCTTAATGCCCATCACCCACTCACCCCAGCCCCCCACTCCCCTCCCCTCCAGGAACCCTCAGTTTGTTTCCTATAGTTAAGAGTCTTTTATAGTTTGTCTCCCTCTCTGATTTCTTCTTATTTTATTTTTCCTTTCCTTCTCCTGTGTTCATCTGTTTTGTCTCTTAAATTCCACATATGAGTGAGATCATCTGTTATTTTACCTCTTTAAATATGTGTGAAGTTGAGCATTTTTTATGATTTTTGTTTTGTTTTTGAGATTTGTATTTCTCCTACAAATTTTCTGTTTTCTTCATTATTCTGTAAGTTTCTTTATTTCTTGTTTGTATGAGCACTTTCTAAATTAAGGAAGTTAGCCCTTTGTTTCCGTGTTGTAAATATTTTCCCTGTTTGCTTTTTGATTTTTGTGTTATGTCCTGCATAGAAAGAGACCATCCTGTCCATCTTTGTGATTCTCTGTTCACCGAAGCTTTCTCTTATACCTTCATTTTTATACTTATTTCATTGTTGTACGTATTATACTTATTTTATGCTCATTCATACGTATTTGTACTTAGAAACTTTGATTCATCTGAAATCAATTTTGGTATAAGGAGTGAAAGAAATCTAGCTTTATTATTTTCTAGTTGCATGAATCACTGAGGAATCACTTTTCGTGATATGCTACCTTCATAGTATATACCTTTACCATATGCCTTTACAGTGAATTAAATTCTCTTATGCATTTTCAGTCTCTTATTGTGACCTGCTGATCTTTCTTGTTTATTCCTTCTCCAATTCCAAACTGTTCTGATCCTAGCTTCATAATATGTTCTGTTATCTGCTGGGACTAGTTTCTACTCATTACTCTATTTTTTTTCAGGTTTTTTCCCATTGATAAAAACTCTCCTTTTCAAAATTTTACCGAGTTTATTAGCGTCTACAAAATCTGCTCTTATGTAAGTCCCGAGAACCAGTCTCTAAAGGAAGTTTAAAAAAACTTAAATGTGGGCTATTTTGCATAGAGGGTTCATCTTCTCAACCAATACTGGGAACCTGGAGTATGCCAGTGCCAGACTTGATTAGCCGTTTTATTCTCGTGATTTCTTTCTTTCTTCCTTTTCTTCCTTTCCATCAGCCTTTATTACACATTGCTGTGTGCTGGACACTGTGCTTGGCTGGGGGATTGTGAGAGCCCACGATTCCCTGATTCAGTGATAGTGCAGCCAGCTTAGCCCTGTCCTTGTGCCCGAGCCGCGTGCAGAGTAGAGCTCCTGATTTTATAAGAAATCAGACCGCCCAAAAGGGAAAGAAGCCTCCTCAGCAGTTTTTTCCTACATTTTACCCTAAACCTTTGCAAAACAACCACTGGCCAGAACTGGCAACTGTACCACTGACCAGTTATTATTAATTCCTGGAAAATTACAAAGAGGTCGGAATTAGGAGCTGTTGCTCTAATCCTCTATTAATTCTTTTTTTTTTTTTTAAGATTTTATTTATTTATTTGACAGAGAGAGACAGCCAATGAGAGAGGGAACACAAGCAGGGAGAGTGGGAGAGGAAGAAGCAGGCTCCCAGCGGAGGAGCCTGATGCGGGGCTCGATCCCAGAACACCGGGATCACTCCCTGAGCCGAAGGCAGACGCTTAACAACTGAGCCACCCAGGCGCCCCTAATCCTCTATTAATTCTTAAACATGTTTTTAAAACACATTTTTTACACACCGAGGCAGTTTTTAAGGTAATATACATACCCATGGAGCCTGTGGAAACAGACTGGAGAACTATATCAGAATGCCCACATGGTGGCGAGGGGAAAAAATGTTTCTCCTCCAACCTGGGCAGCCATAGGCTCTGTTGGGGTATGAGAAAGTAAAGCAGGTTACCTTCTTCAGGGGGCGTCCGCTGTAACATTTGAATGGACAGATTTACAGTTTTGCCCTTGTGATGGCTATCACGTAGATCCTTCTTCTTCTTCTTCTTCTTTCTCAGTTGATTTCTTCCTCACAAATTGCCATTTGCTTTTATAGTTAAATGACTCAGTTCTGCTATTGACCATAGACAACACATCTGACCTGGGCATCGCTCAACTTCGATGGGTTGGAAATTTCTTATGTCCAGGAAAGTTCTGGTGCCAGCCAGAAATGGCTGTTTCCACTTTTTACATTTGATGTAATACATACTTGTTCATATTTGTTCTTAATAAATGTCCTGAGTCCAGTTCAGTGGATTTTGCAAGAAAATAGAGGGAACAGAGAAGCAACAAGAAACAGAGACAGCTTTGAGCATTTGCACTAATAAAACAGGAACTGAGGGATGACGTGTTCAGTCTCAGTTTAGCGTCCTTTCCCTGGAAGGCTCAGGACTACTGATGGTGGCTCCCTGCAGGTCCTTGTGCTGTCTCCCAGGCTGTCTCAAGGTAGTGTAGCCACTGGAGAAGGCCCATGGAAGGTCTCATCTCCTACAAATTCCTTGATAGTTCAGTTCCAACCAGAAGGCTTCTTCTCTTTTTTGGAGAGGTTGAGGGGGAGAGGGAGAGAGAGAATCCCAAGCAGGCTCCACGCCTACTGCGAGCCCAAAACGGGGCTTGATCCCACAACCCTGCGATCATGACCTGAGCTGAAATCAGGAGTTGGGCGTACAACTGATTGAGCCACCCAGGTGCCCCCAAAGCCTTCTTTATTTTTATTAAGCATACCTTACCTCTTCAGTTAATTTGTTATTGTGAAAGGCAAATGATGTTTTTCTATGGATCAAAAGCATTGGAATGCTTTCCAAACATTCCAGAGTACTATTTTCTGATGTGACATTTGACTTACATAGAAGCAGCCTGTTTGTTTCCTGCATAAAATATACACTAAGGACAGCTTTTGTAATATAGTAAATAAGATCCCACACAAATTCCACATGACATATTGTGTGGGGAGTTCACATAATAAAATGAAGAATGCTGCCTGTTTGTTTTCTGACCAGTGTTTTCTGACCAGTGTGGAGTTTTCCTGCATCTGTCAAAGCCATGTTCAAATACAGAAATGATGTATTTAAACATACTGATTAAACATGGACACTTTTTCTTTATAAATAAAACACTTTAATGCAGCTATCCTTATATTTCAGTAAGGGTGAAGGCAAGCTCTAAATATAGCTAATGACTTCAGCTAATGCCAAATTTGTGAGAGAAAATGTGTCGAAATTTAGGTGGGTGTTGCCAGAAAGAACAGGAATGTGGGGGGCAGGACCAGGTGACACGGGGATAAAGTCATGCCAGACATAAACATGCATTTCAAAGACAAGAGTTAACAGAGAATTAATATGCTGCTATTTTTGAAAAGGAGAAGGTGTCAGATCACCGAAAGAAAAAGAAAAAAATGCCGAAAGCTGTATTTACATCAAAGTTTATGTCAGTTCTGTGTTTCCTTTCTTCCAACTGCCGATGCTGAAAGGTTCCTTTTGCAATTGCTGTTTGCAGATTTATTTCTGTCTCCTTAGCAATCAAGGGCAGACAGCTTCTCTTCTGGTGTCCCCCAGTTTCTCACACAGTCCCTGGTGATTTGAATTGATCCGAACAGGACTGGACATAGGTTTCTCTTGAATAGTCCGCATCTCTCTATTTCTTTAGCTATTCTGTTTGTCTCTCTGGTTGACTCCCTCACTCCTTTTCTTTCTATAAGTTGTTCCTCCAACAGCTTTTGAGGCTCTCGAGGGCCAGCTACCTTTATTGTTTGGTACTGGTGACGACGTCTGGCTCAGAGCTGGCACGAGACGTTGTCAGAGGTGTGTGCGGACCTGTGTGTGTCTTCACTAATCCTCCTTGCTGCTGAGGCTCCCCGCCCCCGCCACGTTCCTATTCCTCTTGGTGCACGGGAGAGGTTTTCAGATGCTTCACGTATTTCTGCATGTTCGTTCATTCATTTGCCTGACAAATATTTAGCAAAACAAGTCTTACAAATAAAAAATGCACTTCTGAACATGACGATATTCTAGGTTTTTTACAGAGACTGCAACTTCCTTTCCACGAAAAAGGTTCTCTGAGGTTGAAGGAAGTTGCAGCGCATTCTCTTAGGAAAATGGTATTTGGAGGTTGCACTGGAATCTGGGAGAGTAAAATTTTCAACATCGTCAGGTAGAATAAACTGCACAGTTTATCTTGACGTTTGTAAAAATCACCTGCTTCATTCCTCATGCACTTAGGCTTTAAATCCATGCTCTTTGTAAATATCTTCTTGGCATTCGCTACTGTCAGTAACTGCTGAAAGAGCAATTCTTACCTTATCGGAGGGATTGTTGTTGATTTGTGTAGCTAAAACCAAGAAAAACAGCCATCTAATCTTGTCCTTGAATAGTTTCCTGGTCTTGTTACATATTGCTTATCCTGGTAAAATTCACTTGTAGATTCCAACTCAAGCAAATTATGAAGATCTTGGCTCACATGAGCGTTCATGGTTTTCTGAGCCTTCAGATCACAGTTGGAAGGGCCCTCTTGTTGTGTCACAAGGAGAAAAAGAGGTTATTTTGAGCCTTCTAAATTTAGCTTAATGTTTGCTTTTTATTATATAACTTTTGGTTTAATTTTAGAAAAGAGATTTACAAACAAAATACGGTGTTTGTAAAAGCACAAAATTAAAAGGAGTTAAAAAAACCCAGGATACAAATTTTTACCACTCAGTACTCCATAAAGCAAAGAAAAAAGCTGCCAAGTATAAAAGATCTGAAGGAGAGAAAGCACCCCGCATAGCTAACTGATAAGAAATGTGAAGATAGTGATAAGACAGTCAGGAACTCAAAGACCTAATACCAGCACCACAAAGAAAGATCTGGAAACCCTCAAGGTCAGATTTCGGGTTCCTTCCTCCCCTGCGTTTGTTCCTCTAATTTGGATGAAGGTCCCGTGGGATTGAACCTGGCCTAGAGGCCGGCAGGTAACCGGCGATGATGAGAGTTTATAGGTAACAGTCCTGACAGTAGGAAACCCGTACAGTTCTCAGTAATAACCACCTCCTATGGGCCAGGAACCTCGTTAAACTCCTGTGTCTCTAAACCAAATGAAATGTATGGTCCCTACCCTCAGGGAACTCACACCAAGTCAAGGACTGGGGTGAACAAAGCTTAGAAGAAAACAGAAGGATTATATTGGAACTAGGGTGCATTTTTTTAATCCGGAGAGAGAGAAATCTTCTGAGAAATACCCACTTGAGGCAAATAAAAGGAAATACCACACCACTGACCACTGACTAACACCACAATCTCCAGACAACTTTGGAAGTTGAAGCCTGTAGTTTAAAAGAGACTTTGCTTCCCAAGGAACTGCAAGATCCACTTGCCAGAGCTTTCTGTCTTAAACCTTCAGTATTTAAAGAAAATACAGTTTCAAAAGACTTTGTATTTGTATTGCCATGAGAGGCCAGTGACCAGCAGTGCAAGCTATTGAGGGCGGCAGGTTCGAGCTAAAGCGTCGCCATTCTGGGAGAATGGGGTGTGGGTTGGGCACATGGAATTCCAGAGATTAACCTCTCTCCGTGTTCTTTCACCACCAAAGAGACAATCACAGCCCTCTTTCTAATTATTCTGGGAGTTTATGTTCTTTTCTCTCTCTCTCTCCGTTGCTGCCACCTTCGCTCGGGCCCAGGTTGCAAACTCAAATGCTCACAGGGCCAGGCGGTAACAAGCCTGAAGAGGGAGTGTTGAGGTTGTGGCACCCCAGAGCTTCCCTCTCCCTCCTCCCTGATCAAGTATTCAAGTTCAAGATGTTTTAAAAACATTCCTCTAGCCAAACAACACACATCTGCCGCCTGTATCTGAAGACTGATTGCAGGTGGAGGACTCCACTTTGGACTTGGTCATGAATTGTTTCGAGAGTCTCCTCAAGCCTTCCTCCCAGCTCTGCCTCCTGTGACCCATCATCCATGTGGCCAGCAGTGAATTTCTAAAGCACAGATCTGGTGGTGGCCCATCTCTGCTAAAAACCTGGGAAGACTCCCCATTGCCCACCTGAGAAGGGCAAGCTCAGCCTGGTCCTCAGCCCTTTGCAGTTTGGCTTTTTCTCATATCACTCTCCCCCCCTTTTTTTACCCCCCCAATTTAAGATCTCACCTAGGTAGAGACTACGTATGCTTTCTACAACATTCCAGTCTAAAGGCTTTTGTAATTGAGCTTTTTTCCTGGCCTGGAATGACCCTCCCTGTGAAACTTAGCTTAAATCACCAGACAGTTACTTGATCAGTACCTTCTCTGAGATCCCACACCACTTTGTATATTTCTGCTCTTATTCCTAAACATCCTGCAGTGGAATGTTGCCTCCTTCACTAGACTTCGAGATTCTAAGAAGTAGGAACCAAGTTTTCTTCTTTTCTGTAACTTCCTTTATTCTGAATGCAGACCAATTTTAAGCTAATCTCTCTGGGCCTATAACTTCTGTCTGTAAAACAAAGATGCTGGAGGTGTTAGATTGGAATTCAGTGCTTCTTAACTAGAGGGGTATGTCAGAATCACGTGGAGTTCAGCAAATGGTCCTGGATTCAGTGCTTCTTAACTAGAGGGGTACGTCAGAGTCACGTGGAGTTCAGCAAATGGTCCCGGGACAACTCGACATTTACATGCAAAGAAATGAAGTTGGATCCCTGTCTCACACCACAAACAAAAACTAACTCAAAATGGATCAGAGACTTAAATGTAAAAGCTAAACTGAGAAGAGAACGCAGAAGTAAATCTTCATGACATTGGAATAAGCAGTAGTTTCTTAGATATGGCACCAAAAGCACAAGTGACAAAAGAAAAATAAGTCAGACCTCATCGATATTATAAACTTCTGTACTTCATAGGACACCATTAATAAAGTGAAAGGACAACTCACAAAATGGGAGAAAGTTCTTGCAAATCATATCTAATAAGGGCCTCGTATCCAAAATATATAAAGAAGTCTTACAAGTCAATGATTAAAAGGCAACCCAATTAAAAAAGGGCAATCGACAGTTCTCCAAAGAAGATTCAAATGCCTACAAGGACATGAAAAGATTCTCGGCATCATTCACCACCAGGCAAATGCAGATCAAAACCACAGTGCGATACCACCTCACACCGACCAGGATGGCTATAGTCAAGACGAACAATAACAAGTGTTGGCTGGAAAGTGGAGAAATTAGAACCCTCATGTGTGCAGGCGAGAATGTAAAATGGTACAGCTGTTGTGGAAAAAAGTTTGCAGTCCAAAAAACCAGAGTTACCATATGACCCAATTCTATTCCTAGGGATGGATACATAGAAGAATTGAAAACATGTCCACACAAAACTTGTACATAAATATTTATAGCAGCATTATTTCATAATAACCTCAGTGTCCATCAACTGATGAATGGATAAACTAGTTGTAGTGTATCCATATAATAGAATATTATTCAGCTATGAAAAGGAATGAACTACTGATACATGCTAGAACACGGATGGACCTTGAAAATGTTATACTAAATGAAAGAAGTAACAGGGCCACATGTTGTATTATTCCATTTATATGAAATGTTCAGAATAGGCAAATTCATAGAGACAGAAAGTGCAGATTAATGGTTGCCAGGAGGTTGGGGAGGGTGTCAGCATGAGGAGTGACTTATAATTGGTATGAGGTTCTCTCTGGGGTACTGAAAATATTCTGGAATTAGATAATGGTGATAGTTGTGGACAACGTTGTGCATGTACTAAAACCCACTGAATTGGACACTTTTAAAGGGGGACTTTCGTGGTAATTCTGGGCCCAGGCAACAAGAAGGAGGAAAGGGTTGGGGCACGTGGATGGCTCAGTCAGTTACGTGTCCGACTCTTGATTTCAGCTGAGGTCATGATCTCGGGGTTGTGAGATCGAGCCCCATGTTAGGCTCTGCACTGGGTGTGGAGCCGGCTTAAGATTCTCTCTCTCCCTCATGGAGCGCCTGGGTGGCACAGCGGTTAAGCGTCTACCTTCGGCTCAGGGCGTGATCCCGGCGTTCTGGGATCGAGCCCCACGTCAGGCTCCTCCGCTATGAGCCTGCTTCTTCCTCTCCCACTCCCCCTGATTGTGTTCCCTCTCTCGCTGGCTGTCTCTATCTCTGTCGAATAAATAAATAAAAATCTTTAAAAAAAAAAAAAAGATTCTCTCTCTCCCTCTGCCCCTCCCCTCTCCCCCTCTCTAAAAAATAAAAAAATAAAATAAAATAAATAAAATTTAAAAGGGAGGAAAGGGAGGCACGTAAGACTGAAGAGTAAACCAGGATTTCCAGGGAGAGTGAGGAAAAAGAGCACTCTCTCCCGAGGTCAGAGTGTAGGCTCTGGTCAGGTCTGGGGCTGGATCTGGGGCAAGGACTGTGATGCAGATAACAGGTACCACTGTCACCTTCACAGTGTTATCCGACACAGGGCTCTGGGTTGGGCAGAGCAGGGTGAGACAGAGGGTCTGCCTGCAAGGCCCGTATGCCTGTAGCTTCATTTGGTTGGTGGCCAAAAAAACTTTGGAAAAGTACTGTGATTGATTTTTTCCCCCCGTAAGATATTTTCTTTTGAGACATAAAATTACTGGGCATAAATGTAAAAATAAAAACCAACCATAGAATTCATTCAATAATTCCCAGTGTAGGGAGAAATGGACAGTACAAAAAAGTTCGCTTTCTAAATTAGATAGTCAACATAGACCCATAAGCAAGGTCATCATAATAGCTGTCTGGCAGTCCTTTAGATGTAGTGTTGGAACTGACCTTAATGGTAGGGCTTTAGAAAAATGACACCTTTTCTCATTCTTAGCTTAAAAATCGAATACTCCGCCTCATAGCCACTCAGGCTGTACTGCAGTTTCTTTTCTTCCACATTTTAGGCATACTGTGCTGTTGCTATAAATAAAACCTAAAACTTGAGGATGAAAATTGAAAAATCACATTGACTATGAAACGGAGTTTTTATTGGCCATCCTGTTTTGTCATTGCATAAACTCTGCCAGTGTCTCAGCCTTGAGTGTATCTCCTATACTTTAAAGCTGGTTTCCCCCTCCACACTTGCTCAGAATCTTTTAAACAGTTCTTGTGGAAACTAGGTGGACAGCTACTTGTATATATTTGTTTCCACCTGAAATGTTAAAATTCGAATGTTAATATGGAAACACCAAGTAAAAACAAAAACCAAATGCATGGACATTGTTGGCTTGGAGATTAAAAAAAAAAATAAAGCCATTGTTGTTAACAGAACACTTCTTTTTAAAAAAAAATTATGTTCAGTTAGCCACTGTATCAATAGTTTTTGATGTAGTGTTCAATGATTCATTAGTTACATATAACATCCAGTGCACATCATAACATGTGCCCTCCTTAATACCGATCACCCTGTTACCCCCTCCCTTCTGAAACCCTCAGTTTGTTTCCCAGGGTTCATAGTCTCTCATGGTTCATCTCCTCTCTGATTTCTCCCCCTTCTGATTTCCTTCCTGTCCCCTATGATCCTCCGTGCAATTGCTTATGTTCCACATATGAGTGAAACCATATGATAATTGCCTTTCTCTGCTTGACTTATTTCACTTAGCATAATCCCCTCCAGTTCCATCCATGTTGATGCAAATGGTGGGTATTCATCCTTTCTGATGGCTGAGTAATATCCCATTGTATATATAGACCACGTCTTCTTTATACATTCGTCTGTGAAAGACATCTCCGCATCTTCCACAGTTGGACTATTGTGGACATTGCTGCTATGAACATTGGGATGCAGGTGCCGCTTCTTTTCACTATGTCTGTATCTTTGGGTTAAATACCTAGTAGTGCAATTGCTGGGTCATAGGGTAACTATTTTTAACACCTTGGGGAAACTTCATACTGTTTTCCAGAGTGGCTGTACCAACTTGTATTCCCACCCATAGTGTAAGAGGGTTCCCCTTTCTCCACATTCTCACCAACATTTGTTATTTCCTGTTTTGTTAATTTTTTGCCATTCTGATTGGTGTAAGATGGTATCTCATTGTGGTTTTGATTTGTATTTTCCTGATGGCTAATGATGTTGAGCATTTTTTTCATGTGTCTGTCAGCCATTTGTATGCCTTCTTTGGAGAAGTGTCTATTCGTGTCTTCTGCCCATTTTTTGACTGGGTTATTTGTTTTTTGAGTGTTGATTTTGAGGAGTTCTTTATAGATCTTGGATATCAGCCCTTTATCTGTAATGTCATTTGCGGATATCTGCTCCAACAGAACACTTCTAATAATAGTAATCTTGGAAGTGAAGCAACGTTTGGGAAGAACCCCTAACTGAATAGGCAGCATATTATAGTTTAATGTGTATAGTAAGAGTAGACAAGCCATATCCATCATCTTGTGCCCTTCCCCAACAGAGCAGCCTCCTCAGTGGTGTAAGTAGGTGTCTTTAAATGATAACGTAGTAGATAATAGCCCTGTGCTTTGTGGCTACAGCACTTTGAAACTTCTTAAGGCAGCTTTGCCTAATAACCCTGTCTGTAAAATATTGCAGTGTTTTTTTCCTCTGATATTGTCATACATTTTTATCATGTTAGATTTTTATTTGAGATTTTATTTATTTAGTTTAGATCGAGAGAGAGCATGAGTGGGGGAAGGGCAGGGGGAAGGGAGAGGGAGAGAGAGAATCTCTCAAGCAGACTCCACACTGAGTGTGGAGCCCAGCGTGGGGCTTGATCTCAAGACCCTGAGATCATGACCCAAGCAGAAACCAAGAGTCAGATGCTCAACTGAGATTTTTTAAATGATTCATGTATTTTACAATGATATAATAATAAATAAAATACACAGTGTATAATGAGGATTATAATTAAATTGAGCAAAGTAGGCTAGGTGTGACAAGACGATATATTCCTCGATAAAGGACACATATTTTAATGACTGATGGGGTGGATTGAACTGTGAGCTCTCTTAAGTATATGTGGGTATAAAGAATGCCTTTGGTGCAGCAAGACATCATAATAACCAGCATTTATTAACCATCTCTTATACACATGCCAGGGTCTGTGCCTGGAGGCAATGTTATTTCTAATCCTCCAAATAGCCTTAAATTGTAGATAGTTCTGGTTCCATTTTTTGACAAGGAAACTGATGCTCAGAGTTGAAGCCCATCTCTGCTAGGATCCAGACCCCACATGGGTAAAATATGGCATAGCCCAGAAGTTGAAGGATGCTGGGTTCTAGTCTTGCCTTTTCCATCATGACCTTGGGTGAGTCATTTAACCCCTGCTTTCTTTTGTCCTATTTGTACAATCAGGGAGTTGGACTCTACAACTTCTAAATTCCTTTCAAGCTGCAAAAGCGTGTGAGAACAAGGAATATTTAAAAGATAGCTATTGAAATACTCTATCATTATATATAGATTATTTACACATAAAATCTTGGTCATTCAAAGTCATCAGGAAATGATGAATTATGAACAGCCAACCACTGAACTTAAAATTTTCAATTCATGAATTCACATTGTTATTAAAGGTGTCCAGTGCTTCCTTGGCCTCTTCGAGTAGCATGTGCTTTGTGCCACTAGACTTCTGATGTGAGACAGTGTTATGAACACCTCTTACTGGCGATGCGGGGGACAGATGAAGGAGACCCCCACCACAGCTCTCAGAAGTGAACATACCTGCCACTTACTCCATCAAGCTAGAGTGAAATCTGAGCAGTACCCAGGTTGCTTTCCACAAGCTCCGAGTGTAAAATGAAAACAGCTTGTCCCTGAGAATTTTTGTTCCCTTTGGGGAATTTCCTTCCCTGATACTCTTCATATCACTTGACTGGAAGGAACCATAAAGAACATCCATTAGTAATTCCTGAATCACCTCAGTGATTTGCAGATACTTTAGTAACTGGAACTCTTTCCTTAAATGAAATCTCCGAATGTCAAATGGGAGAGGCTCTGGAGGGAAGAGAAAAGGAAAAGAGCCTTTGAGCTCTGATTTAGAGGATCAGGCTGAGAAAGTGCAGGAAGCCGGACCCCTGTTTTCCTCCTCCCCTGCCCATCCCAGATGAACTCCAGAGAACCCTGAGGGCTCTGAGGAACACATATTCAAAGTGACTTCCTGGAACCAGGGCTGGAATGGGAATCTCCAAGTTGGTCACCCTCCGCCTTCTTCCCAGTGCTTCTTCGTTATTCACGGGACAGGAGGGACTCTCTCTTTTGTTTAGAGTTTCTGGTGGACTGTTTGGGGTAAGAGCCCTCAGATGTTTTATAATCAGATAACACATACCTCTGCTACCTTGCCTCCTGATTTAGTTTTCTTAAAGCTCTTTTTTTTATTTCACTCCCCAAAGTAAGCTTGCTCATTGTAGAAAATTTCCAAATTTTCTACAACAGAGAAATTCTACCGTAGCCTCACCATTCAAAGTTAGTAACTGTCAACACTTCGATCCTTCCAATCTTTTGTTCTACGTATAGGTTTAAAATGTTCTTATATGGTTGCGATTGCAATATGCGTTCATATGATTTCTTTCACTTAACAAAATAACCTACTTTTCATTGTTATTACACATAGCACTTTAATGATCAAGTAATATTAATGTAAGTAGTGTTGAGTAACTAGTCCACAATCAACCCCTTGTTGTTGGAGATCAAGCTTAGGGGTTTCTGCTCTTGAGAATCCTACATCGGCAACCATCTGACTGAGGACGCCACGTGTCCACATTGCCTTCAACTTGCGGCACGTAGTAGAGACTCCAGGTACAACCATCGGATTAATATTTCTACCTCTAGCTGTTTTTATATTTAAGATTCAGAAAAGCAGAACTACTGAGTCAAAGCAATAGAAACATTTTAATATTATAAAATGTATTCATTTAGACACGTTTTCTTGTCAACGAAGAGCAGTTTGAGTGCCAGAGTGCCCCCTAATCCCAAAAGGCAGGAGTGCATCTTGGCCTTGGAAAAAGTCTAGAACAGGGAACTTGAATGACATTAATACTCAGTTCTGCACAATTTATATCCGTCCTCTCTGCATATGGCTTTTATTCTTCTTGTTTGTCTGCAGAAAGGCCTCCTCTGCTTTTCTTGTCCACGTGGCAGAAAACATGACCAAGGCCGGGATGGATCTGTGTGATGTATGAGGCAGAACGGTTGAGTTTGGGGCCTACCTAGTGGTTGTCTGCTCCACTGACCTTCTAAGATATGTGAATGGAAACTTCTGTTTTTAATCCAGCAATATACCATTTAGGAAGTCTCTTGTGTTGTCTGAATTTGTAACTTTTGTATACTTAAATCCATCCACCTTTTATAATTTCTTTAATCCATGCCATCCTTAAAATGCTTTCCCAATTAAGGATTATAGAAATATTTTTCTGTATTTTCTCAGAGTATCTTCATGGCTTTAATTTTTATTTTAAAATATTTCATCCAACTGAAGGTTATGACATGATATAAAGTAAATAAAACTCTATAGAAATTTCAGAACTTTCTATTACCTCTAAAGAGCCTCCTACTAATTAGTAGTCACTCCCCACTTTCCCTTCCTGCAACGTGGCAGCCACCAATCTACTTTCTGTCTCTGTGGGTTTGCCTATTCTGAACATTTCACATAAATGGAATAATGCCGTGCATGGCCTTTCATGGCTGGCTTCTTGCCCTTAACATGGTGTTTTCAGGGCTTATTCATGTTGTAACGTGTCAGCATTTCAGTCCTTTTGATGGCTGAACAATATTCTGTTGTATGAATTTACTACCTTTTGTTCATTTATCCATGTATCCATTTAGCTGATGGACATTTGGGTTGTTTCTACTCTTTGGCTATCATGAAATAATGTTACTATGAATGTTTGTTTACAAATTTTTGTAGGGATATATGTTTTCAATTTCTCTTGGGTGTGGAATTGCTGGTAACTCTATATTTAACATTTTGAGGAACTGCCAAGCTGTTCTCCAAAGCAGCTGAATCATTTAACATTCCCATTAGCAATATTCGAGAGTTCCAATTTCTCTGCATCCTTCCCACACTTGTTTTTGTTGGTCTTTTCCTTTGTAGCCATCCCAGTGGGTGGGAAGGGGTATCTCATCATGGTTTTGATTTGCATTTCCCTAATGACAATAATGTTGAGCACTTTTCATGGGCTTATTGGCCATTTGTACATCTTCTTTAGGGAAATGTCTATTCAAATCCTTTGCCCATTTTTATTTTTATTTTCTTTTTCTTTGTTCCCATCCTCCTTTGCCCATTTTTAAATTGAGTTTTTTGTCTTTTTATTTGAATTGTAAGGTTTATTTCTCTTATTTATTAATATCTTTTTTCTCTTTTACCTTTTTTCAGGTGCCTTTTCACTCTGAGTGAATTTATTAGATATTGAAGATAGTAATCCTTTTTCTTATTTATTGTAAATATTTTCTCCAGCTCCTTTGTCTTTTTTTTTAGCATAAAAAATTTGGCATAGTAAGATTTATCAATCTTTCTCTTTTTTGGCTTATTTCATTGCATTTACAAGCTCTTCTCTTTCCTCACTCCCCTTCCCTCCACCTTTGCCTCCAGATCTGGTCTGTTTTCGCTTTTGTATCCCTCTGTCTTATTTGTTATTTAATTTTTAACACTTAAGTCTTCAGTTCATTTGTAGTTCATTTTCATATATGGTGTGATACAAAGACTTGATTGCTTCCCTACTGCTGCTTCACCCGGTAACAGTCCACTGTTATTATAAAGTTCATTGATTTCATATTCCCTGTCCTGCTGCTGGCTTTACCATATATCAATTCTCTTCTATAATATACAGTTTATTTCTCTTTTATCTATTCTGCTTCATTTAGCTTCTTCCTTGTTTTAATAACTATACCTTTATATCGTGTTTTAGTATATAGCAGGTCTGGTCATCTTCATACCCACTAGTTTATAAATCTTTTCTTTCTCACTAGAGTTTTACACTTTAGATATATTGGAGTCATTTAAGTTCCCTCGAAAAATATATTTTGGCTTTGTGTTAAACTTGTCAACAAACTTGAGATTAACTTGTGTCTCAACAACTTGGATATGTCCCATTTAGTTAAGTCTTCTTGAATAAATAAAAAATCAAAAGTAATAATAAAATAATAATTATTTTTGTTTCTTTGTTTTCTTATAGGACAATGCTTGGTTGGTTAAAGTTATTCCTTGATACTGTGTTTCATATTTTCATACTTTTGTGAATGCAGTGTTTTATTAATTATATTTGACACTTGTGTTTCTAGTGTATAGTAAAGATACCGGTTTAACTCCTGCTCATCAATTTTGTACTCATTCTTTGCAGAATGCTTATTAATTGAAGGAATCATTTATTTGATTTTTGTGTGTGTGTGATATTGCTTCCCTTTGAACAGAATTAAAAATTGTTTCTGAACTTTTTTTTCCCTTCATAATACCTTTCCGTTCGGTTGTTTCTTATTTGTTCTGGATTCAAAACCAGTTTGGAGGTCTCATGGTTATGTAAGCTAGTTTCTGGCTAGCTAGAGTCTTAAATTATTTTTGTGACCTGTTTTATCCTGAATTTAAAAGATAGTGATTCTCATGCTTTGCTTTGATTGGTAAGTGTGTAAGTTGTATTCTCTGATAAAGGGAGTGTACTAGTTGTCTGTGGCTGTTGTAACAAATTACCATACAGTTTTGGAGGATAAAAGCCCCAAATCTGGGGTGCCTGGGTGGCTCAATTGGTTAAGTGTCTGACTGTTGATTTCTGCTCAGGTCTTGAGTTCAAGCCCCACGTTGGGCTCCATGCTGTGCATGGAGCCTACTTAAAAAAAAAATAGAAGAAGAAGGCCAAAATCTAGCTGCACTCCCTCCCAGAGATCTAGGGGAGAATCTGATCACTGTCTCTTCCAGTTTTTGGCGGCTGCCCAGCATTCTTGGGCGTTTTTGGCAAGTGGCCTCTTCTCTCAATCTTTGCCTTTGTCTTCACCTCCCCTTCCCCCTGGGTCTCTGTCAGATCTCCCTGTGCCTCACTCTTATAAGGACAATTGTCATTGGATTTAGGGCCCACTGGGATAATCTAGGATAGTCTCCATTTCAGTCTTTAATTTACATCTGTAAAGACACTTTCCAAATAAGGTTATATTCTCCGGTTCTGGAGATTAATCTGTGGCCAAATCTTGTTGGGGACCACCATACAGCCTACTACAGAAACCATACTGGTCACCTGGGTGGCTCGCTCATTCGGTTAAGCATCTGCTTTCAGCTCAGGTCATGATCCCAGGGTCCTGGGATCGAGTCCCACATTGGGCTCGCTGCTCAATGAAGAGCCTGCTTCTCCCTCTCCCTCTGCTTGCCACTCATGCTCTCTTTCTTGCTCTCTCATCAAATAAATAAACAAAATCTTAAAAAAAAAAAAAAGAAGCCATCCTATAATTGCTAGCACATAGAGTCGCTCCTTTGTTTTTAGATTTTGTGCATTTCTTTATTTTCTATATGGTATATTAAATGTTGCATCTTACACATGGATTTAGTTTGGTAAAATGTACATTTTCCAAGTGATTTTGTGATTTCCTTTGAAAATAGCATGGTAAAAGATCTTGTCATTTTTCCATGTATTATAAAACTGAGTAAAAGTGCTGTGACAATAACTGATTTTCTTAAACATGATTCGTAGAAATCTAGTGCCAATGTGGTGAAGGTACAGCAACCATCCGCTAGAAATGCAGATGTATTGTTGCTCCCTCGATGTGTTGTGCATCTCTCCTGTGGAAAAGAACAGCCTATCATTTCATTATTATGTAATGCAACATTATGTAAGTTATTCTCAACAAAGGATATTTATTTCAGAAGGTCTGGGTTTTGATATTAGGAAGTTGCTTTCATGATCCTGAAAATAAACATATTTACTAACCTTGTAAAATTATATTTTATAGAGCTTTGAATTTTTTTTAGAATGCACTTGTATTTATTTTAGTTTTGATATATTGAGAAGTAAGCACAGTGCATCAGTTCCTCTTACTCAGTTTTGATAGCATGACCATTGTGTTCAATGTGAAGCTTGTGGGACAATAATAGAGCCATATTGAAGTGTATATTTCTCCTTATCCAACCTTTATATATTTTTAATTAAAAATCTTATTGAGATAATTGTAGTTTTCATATGCAGTTGTAAGAATCAATACTGAGAAATCCCCTGTATACTTTGTCCCGTTTCCCCAGTTAGTAACATTTTATGGAAAAGCAGGATAATGTCACTACTAGGACATTGACATTGATACAATCCACTGATCTTATTCGAGTTTCCTGTTTTATTTGTGTGTGTGTGTGTGTGTGTGTGTGTGTGTGTGTGTATTAAGTTTTACACAATTTGTCACGTATCTACCAGGACAGTCAGGATACTGAATATTTCCAATACTGCAAGAATCTCTTATGTTGCCTTTTTGTAACCATGTGGTTTTCTCCCTTCCCCTGACACACTCAGCCAATTTATCCTCTCTTTCTAAAATTTGATCATTTCAAAATGTTATATAAACAGAATAAAGCATTGAGTACAGCATGAACCTTTTGGGAATGGCTTATTTCACTCAACGTAATTTCCTGGAGAGCCATCCAAGTCGTTGCTTACATCAATTGTTTGTTCCTTTTTATTACTGAATAATATTCCATGGTATGGGTAGATCACAGTTTTGTTTTGTTTTGTTTTGTTTTTTAACTCACCTGTTGAAGAAAATCTGGACTGATTCTAGTTTTGGGGCTATTATAATAAAACTGCTATGAAAATCCATATACAGGTTTTTGTGTGAATATGGATTTTCATTTTGCTGGGATAAATGCCCAGGAGTGTAATTGCTGGGTATGGTAGTTGCATGTTTAGTTTTATAAAAAACTGCCAAACCATTTTTTAGTGTCTCTACCATATCACATTTCCAGCAGCAAAGTATGAGTGATCCAGTTTTTACATCCTTTCTAACATTTGGTGTTGTCAGCCAATAGGTATATAACTGATAGATATGCAGTGATATCTCATTGTGATTTTTTAAAAGGTTTTATTTATATGTCAGAGAAAGAGGGAGAGAGCACAAGCAGGAGGGACACAGGCAGAGGGAGAAGCAGACTCTCTGCTGAGGAAGGAGCCCCATGCGGGGCTCGATCCCAGGACTCTGGGATCATGACCTGAGCTGAAGGCAGGTGCTTAATCCACTAAGCCACCCAGGTGGCCTTCTCATGTGGTTTTAATTTGCATTTCCCTGAAGTCTAATGATTTTGAACATCTTTTCATGTGTTTATTAGCCATCTGAATATCACCTTCAATGAAATGTCTGGTTTTTGTCAATTTTTAACTGGGATTGTTTGTTTTTTTGCTGTTGAGTTTTAAGAGTACATTACATATTCTAGCCTTTTGTCAGATATGTGGTTTGCAAATATTTTCTTACAGTCTGTAGCTTGTCTTTTCATCCTCTTAACATGGTCTTTGGCAGAGCAAAAGTTTTTAATTTTGATGACGTCCAATTTATCAGTATTCCCTTTGGTGAATTGTTCTTTCAGTGTTGAGTCTAAGAAATCCTTGCCTACCCCTAGATCCTGAAGATTTTCTCTTTTTTTTCCCCTAATGATTTTATAGTTTCACATTTAGTGTCTGATCTATTTTGAATTAATATTTGTATAAGGTGTGAGGTTTAGATCTGGGTTCATTTTTGGCTGGTGGATTTCCAATTGCTCCACCACTATTTGTTCAAAAGACTGTCCTTCTTTCATTGAATTGCCTTTGCTCCTTTGTCAAGAATGTGTTGAGCATATCTGTGCAGGTCTAATTCTGGATTCCACTGATCTTTGGTAATACCACAGTCTTGATTACTGTAGCTATAAAATAGGTCTTGAAATCTCATAGACTGATTCCTCCCATCTTCTTCTTTTTTTTTTTTCAGAGTTGATTTAGCTATTCTAATTTCTTTGCCTTTCCGTATATACTTTAGAATAATTTTGTTTATATGTATGAACATCATGCAGGGATTTTGATTGGTGGTAATTCTTCCTTAAATGTTTGGTAGAATTCTGCAGTGAATCCTTCTGGCCCTGGCAAGTTATCTTTTGGAAGCTTTTAAATTAGATCTTCAGTTTTTAAGAACAGTGATAAGACTATTCAGATTGACTGTTTCATCTTCACTGAATTTTGATAACTTGTAGTTTTTTAGGTATTGGTCCATTTCTTCTGAGTTATCAAATTTCTGAGTATAAAGTTGTTCATTATATTCCCTTATTATCTTATTAATGACTGTGGGATCTGTAGTCATACTGCTTATTTCATTTCTGATATATTTTTTTTGTTTTCTTTTTTTTATTTTTGTCAGTCTTGCTAGAGGTTTATCAATTTTTTTGAACCTTCCCCCCACCCTCCACACTGAACCAGCCTTTTTTTTTTTTTTTTTTTTGCTTTCCTCATTTGTTTTTCTATTTTCAATTTTATTAATTTCTGTTCCTATCTTTATTACTTCCTTTTGCTTGTTTTGGGCTGATTTTTGATCTCTCTTTTTCCCCCCTACTTTCTTGTGGTAGGAAGTTCGGTTATTGATTTGAGATCTTTTTCATTCTTTTTTTTTTTAAGATTTTATTTATTTATGTGACAGAGAGACAGCCAGCAAGAGAGGGAACACAGCAGGGGAGTGGGAGAGGAAGAAGCAGGCTCCCAGCGGAGGGGCCCAATGTGGGACTCGATCCCCGAATGCCAGGATCACGCCCTGAGCCGAAGGCAGACGCTTAACGACTGCGCCACCCAGGCGCCCCGAGATCTTTTTCATTCTTAATATAAGCATTTTTAGTGCTATTAATTTCCTCTCAGCTACTGCTATAGCTGCATCCCATGTATTTTGATATATTGTGTTTTAATTTTCTTTTAGTTATATGTATTTTTAAATTTCCTTTGAGGCATCCTTTTTGACACATTGATTATTTTTAAGTATTTTATTTTCATATGGTTATTGTTTTCTTGTTTGATTTCACTATGGCAATGAACACACTTGACGATCACAGTTACTTTACATTTTTTGCAGCATGGTTTATGGACCAACATATGGTCTCTTCTGATGAGTGTTCCATGAGTGCTTAGAAATAACTTATATTTTACTGAGGTTGGGTTAGTGTTCAACATATGTCAATAAGATCCTGTTAGATTGTATTGCTCAGATCTTCTCTATCCCTGCTGAATTTTTTTTATTTAACTAGAAGTCCTTAGTTTCTGAGAGGATGCAGTAGTCCTCAACCATAAATGGGGACTTAATCTGTTTCCCTTTTACGCTTTGTCAGCTTTTGCTTCATGCATTTTGAGGCTCTTTTGTTTGGTGCATACTAACATTTATATTTAAGTTTAAATTATGTTAAGCATATCTTAAAATGTTGAGAACTCAAGTTTTCACTGTTATTAATTATCTATTTAGACTGCCTTTATAGTAGACTAGAGATGAACTTAAAAATAGAACTTTCTAGTATAGTTATTCTAGCAAATATTATTCTAAAAGATTGCCTTTAGCAGTTTTCTTACATGTAGAGAACTAGTGGCACTTTATTATTTTAACATCTTTTTTATATAATAGTAAATAGAATATATGATTTATAATTATTTAATAAACTTGTTGACTTACATCAGTAAAAAGAGTTCTGACTAATACTGTAATAGTTGTGAAATGTGATCCTATACATAAGTTTAAAAAAAATAGAACCAGAATGAAACTTTAAATTCAATCGAATGGAGTCTCTTACACTTAATGTCTTGAGTAGGTTTTGTGGAACATCTGGTGGGTTTGATCCTTAGTTAAACTATAATTTTCTTTGTGAAATTTACATATGGCACTTTTCCCTTTCTTATATTTGCCACATTCTAATTTGTGTTATATTTAATTACATGTGTGCTTGCTCAGCAGTATACTATATTATCATTTCTATGGAACCAGATATACAGTGTGATGGTTTTAATACATATCCACAAAATCTTTGATGATCTTCCCTTAAGGAAGTGGAGCTTAATTCCCTCCTCTTGAATGTGGGCTGCGCTTACTCACCAGCTTCTAATGAATAGAATAAGACAGAAATGATGGTGTATACTGTAGACTTGGTCATACACAGCACTGTGGCTTTCTCCTATTCTCTCCCGGATCAGCCATTCTGAGAAAAGCCAGCTGCCCTGTCATGAGGGCATTCAAGTAGCCCTATGGAATGGTCTGTGTGGTGAGAAATTGAGATCTACAGACAACAGCCACGTGAATGAGCTGCCTTGAAAGGGAAATCTTCAGCCCAGTCAATCATATGACTACATCCCTGGCCAACATCTTGATGGCAACCTCATGTGAGTCCCTGAGCCAGAACCACTCAGCTGAACTGCTCCTGGATTCCTGACCTTTACAAACTGCATAAAATAATAAACGTTTGTTGTCTTAAGTCACTAAGTTTTAGTAGGTAGCAACGGATAACTAAGGCCCCCATAGCATTTTGTAGCATGTTGCTTTGCATATAGTACATGTTCAAAAATATTTACTAATTTCTTCAAAAGGCGCTGATTTGACTTAGGCATTTATATGTTTTCAGACACTTTTTGTAACCCTAGCACTTTTCTTCCTCCTTGAACTTCTTTCTGGGTCTGAGCTTGTTGACCCCTGGCTCTTTCAGATCCCAACTGTTCCCATTTACCTTGACATGCCTAATCTCATGTCTGAGATGGGGATGTGTGAGTGTTGTGATTTTGGAGAGGAGGCAGTTTGGGGTGATGGGAAAGCCCAGTGTGTGCCCCTGGGCATGTGTTGCTGAGAGGGAGGGTAGATAAGGGAAGTCCAGGGCTTGAGAAGCCAGTGGTGGATGTTGGTGGTCCTGCCTGGCCACAGGTGGCCATTGGGCAGGAGAAGAAGTCTGAGAGCCGGCATTCGCTGCTCTTTTATAATAACGAGAACAGATGATGAGTACTTTTTATTTTGAAGTTTGCCATGTAAATATAGTGCTTTGTCTTTAATTTTGCTTCAATTTTTATGTATATATTCTTGTCACTCACCTAGATGGTAATCCCCTCACAGATCTGCTGTAGTCCTGGGAGATTTCTGTGTTTCCTTTGCCATCTCTGGAGCTTCCATTCTTCTGGAATTCCTGGGAAGACCCATTAGCCGTAGCTGGAAAATCCATCTTTGAGTAGATTCCAGGATATGTTTAGAGTTTAGGGGAGCAGGAGGGGAAGGAGACACATCCTGACCTATATCATCTCGTTGTCCTTGTGTGTTACAACTTTATCTCTGGTGTCATTTTAGTGAGATTTAGGAGAAGAGGTAAATACATGTGCATACTCTCATGTTTAATTATAAGGCCTTATGAAAACATTAAAAAACCGAATAAGAAAATGCTTTTCATACTTTTTTTGAGGATTTTGCAGTATCCATTCTGGAAGTTCTCAGCTATCTTCCTAACAGCAGCATGTAACACAGTTGGCAGTTAAGCAGTCCCTTCCTGAAATGTCTTCTTCACTTGGCTTCTAAAACACTCTCCTCTGTCTTACTGGCCACTCATTCTCAGTTGCCGTTGCTCCTTCTCCCTGACCTTGCAACATTGGCAGGCCCCAAGCTTGGTTTTGGTTCTTTCTCCGCATTTATACCCACTCTTTTGTGAGCTTATGCACCTATGACTTAAGGCATCTTAAATTGTGATTATCAATGCATCCAACCTGGACCTCTTCCCTAACATCCATTTTCACATCTCCAACTGCCTTCTCAACCTTTCTACGTGGATGTCTAGCATGTGCCTCACATACAGTGTGTCCAAGACTAGCTCCTGATGTCATCCTCCAAAATCTACTTTTTCCTGTTTCTTTCATCAAATAAGATGGCATTTCCATCCTTCCAGTCGCTCAGATCAAAAGTCTTAGCAGTAACCTTGACTCCTCTTTTCCTCTCTACTCCGTACTGGTCTGTCAGCACATCTACACCTGGAATTCACAGACAGCATCTCCGTGTCGCCTCGTCAGGCCACCACAACCTCATCTTAGGCTACATTAGGTGCCTCCTCACTGGCCTCCCTGCTTCCACCCTTGTTCTCTCACTTCACTCTCTGCATAGCAGCAGCGTGTTTCTGTTAGAACAATTTCTCCTTTGTCACTTCCTGTTCACCTTCCTCCAGTGGCTCCCCATTGCACGCAGGAAAAAGCCTCTGAGGCGCAGTGTGACCCGTCCGCCCTGCCGTAGTTCTTTACTTCCTTGACATGCTTCCCTTCAGCTCCACTGCAACCTACTGTCCTCCTTGCTGTTCCTCAGACACCCCAAGGCCTCTCCCATCTCAGAGACCCTGCAGTTGCTATCCCTTCTGCCCGGAAGGTCTTCCTCAGATAAGCATGTGGCGTTATCTCCCTGGGCTCACTTCCTTGTCACCTTCCCAGTAAGACCTTCCTGAAGCCACAAAATGAACTGTCCCCTGCCTTTCCTCTGGATTCCCTCTTCTTCTTCACTTGATTTTTCTCTCAGCACTTACTGCCATCTAACATTTTGCATATTTTTCTTATTTATTTTATTAGGTTCTGTAAACAATATAATGGAAGCTGTGTGAGGGAAGGACGTTTTGTCTGCTCTTAACTGGCGAGTCCCCAGCATATGGAACATGATAGATACTCAGTAATTGAATCTGGGCTAGAAAATAACTTTTGTCTGGGCGCCTGGGTAGGGCTCAGTCGCTTAAGCATCCGACTCTTGATTTTGGCTCAGGTCATGATCTTGGGGTTGTGGGATCGAGCCTTGTGACGGGCTCTGCACTCAGCACAGTCTGCTTCTCCCTCTCCCTCTGCTGCTTCACCCACTCATGCTCTCTCTCTCTCCCCACTCTATCTCTAAAATAAATAAATAAATAAATAATAAAAATCTTTTTAAGAAAGAAAATAACTTTTGTCATCTTCAGAATGGTTGCTAAGTTTTCTGACTTTACACTGATACAAAAATAAAAAATAAGAACAGTAAATATCAAATAGTAGTTTAAAATTAAAAAAGGAAGCAAAGAATAATTCAGCAAAGCAATGAGCAGATATTTATTGAGTGCTAATGTGCTATCTCATACATCAGCCCATTTAATTCTCATCACACCAACTTGTCAAAAGCAGTGATTTTCATTTTTATGGATAAGAAAACTGAGGCTCAGAGAAGTCAGATTATTTATACATAGTCAGCATATATCTGGCAAAGCAAGGACCATGGTGCAACTTTGCTTGTCTAAAACCGCAGGCTAATTTAGCACTTCAGAAGTGAAATTTTCTTCTCACATGTGGAGAAGAAACATGTAACTTAAGAACACTTATCATTCTTGTTGCTTGGGGAGCCCGTAGTAAGGGACCCGCAAAATGGTTCTTACCTATTCCTTCATCAGAGATTCGCACTTCTGGTCACACATATACTTATATCTGGAAGCTCTCACTTAACCCAATTTTTCACCCCTCTCTCAAAATAAGAGAATTTATCCCTGGCTTCCTAGTTAAAAGTTTACCAGAAGAGCAAAACACCTCTCTCTATCCCACCACCTCTGGAGATGTCGCCAATTTTGGGAATTCTTAATAGGTCTCCAGGCTTTGGAAATCCCAGTTACGGTGTTAAATGCACTTTGTTATGTGTCCCGCTATAAGAAATCAGAAGAAAGAGACCTCAAACTCAAATTTGATTCTCAATCAAATCAGCTCTGTTCAAGAAGGATATAGATTGTATTTTTGGTGGTAAATATTACTTTGCCAATGGCGTACAGTCATTTAAAATTAGTAAAGAGAGGGGCCACAGTTTTGACCTTTTTAAAATCTTGGGAATTTAGTAATCCTGCTACTTCTTGCTGGCAAGTTGAGAGACAAGTCAGGACTTCCCAGCTTATACACGACAAAACTTCACTAAGTCAGACTAATTGAGCACAGAGAAAGTTGGAATTAGTCAAAAGTAAAATTATAGCATGTAAAGAAATGCAGCCTTTTAATATTTTGCTTATACTGTAACTCCCATTAAATAGTACCTAAGTGTTGCAAAGTATAGGTCCTGAAGGGTGGGCCTTCTTTTAATGAGTAGTTAAGAATCATTTTTAATCAGCAGGTTGTTTGTACACAAGTATAAATTATTTTCAGTGGGTTAAATATTTTTGCTGAAAGACTTTCCCCCTGCCTTTCTGCTTGGTAAGCTTTTCGCTGTCGACAAGCCAGACTCGACTTCAGCCTAGCCCAGACTATGTTGGAACCCTGGCTCAGTGCCCTCCACTGCGTTTAAGGCCCAGCCTTCCCGGCAAGTGGGGAAGGGATCAGCGTCCTTCCTCTTGTCAACCTTATGCAGTCACGTTCTCCCTTTGTGGGTTCTTCTTGTTGCTCATGGGAAATGCCAATGTCCTGTTTTTAGAAGAGCAGCCCTCAAATTGGTGGTACACTTTGAAATACAGGAACTCATTCTGAGGTCAATGTTTTTCTATTTCAGATGGTCACACTTCCACTATGTTCTCTCCTAGGGACGCCTGCCCCCAAAACGCCCATCCAAGTTCTCCTTTTCTCTGCTTCCCTAGTTCCTTCTCTGTGTTCTTAGCCCTTGCTCTACTGGTGCTCATCTCCTGTTTGATCTCCTTCTCTAGACTGCAGATGCTTTGAAGATAAAACACCTTCCCTTTTTCCTTCCTTCCTTCCTTCCTTCCTTCCTTCCTTCCTTCCTTCCTTCCTTCCGCTCTCATTCTCTTTCTCTTTCTTTCTTACTTAGAAAGAGAGCACACATGAGCAGGGGTGGGGAGGGGCAGAGGGAGAGGGAGAGAGAAAGAATCTTAAGCAGGCTCCACGCTCAGTCCAGAGCCCAACGTAGGGCTCCATTCCACCACCCTGAGATCATGACCTGAGCAGAAACCAAGAGTCACGCTTAACCAAATGAGCCACCCAGGCACCCCCCCCCTTCTTTCTTGTATTCCGAATACCTAGCATGGTGAGTGGCATCTAATAAGGAAACAATCTGGGAATGATGGAGAAGAATGCTTTGTATGGACAACAGAGTGCTCCTGTGTGCCGCTTTACTGCATGGCATTGGAATATAAAAACTGGACAAGTTTGGAACTATTCACACTGCAGTCTTCCTACTGTAGAGTTTGCCCCTCCAACTTCTGTCTCTTCCTTTCCTGGACAAGGGGAAAGTGAGGAGACTATATACAGTTTTAATTTCTGAGCTAAGAATGAAATGGGAAGTGGCAGAGAAGGAGCAAGAGAAAGAGGCCAGCCCATATATCTGCTCTCTGAAACTTTCCTCTAGGTCCTCTGGAACCGACACAATCAGGTCAAGGTATGACCAGAGCCAGTAAGAAGGGCCATCCTACTCTAAGGGCTTTCTAGAATGGTGCTTTTACATATCTCACTAGTGTGACAAGATGTCTTCCATTGCCTGATGTCCTGATTCTAGCACCGAGAATCCTGTCACAGGAAACCACTCCCTGGGACCCAAGATGCCTTATCTTTTTGGTGATGGGCACCAAAGGTTGGGAGAAAAGTACAAAACCAATGAGGTGGCCTCCCAATAAGGGGCTGACAGCAGTGGCGCTTTAATGCCAAATGGATACCACATAGATGATTTACCTTCCGTAGTTGCTGTCACCGCTTTTCCCCTCACAACGGTGGCATCTACGATTTACAGTTCATAGTAATGGATCATTCGTTGTTGCATCACTCTGGGTGAGGAGATGAGTGTGTAATTAAGGGTGTTGTAATCATGAGCATCAAGAATCTGGCTTTGACTTGGCCTGTTGATTAACTGTTGTGCTTTGTATCAAGATCGTGCTTGTTAAAACGTTAACATTGTGAATATTCTGATCGTGTCTTCTAAGAATTCAGATAATTAAAACGATTACGATAGCAATGCCAGCATGGCCCACATCTCATTGAAAAAGAAGGCTAATTGACTGTGATATTTTAATGACAAATGGAAGGATGCATACAACTGGATTGGGGAGCCAAATGACCAAAGCAGAGCATAATACACCATATACAGAACAGACACAAACTGGGCATGGAAAAGGTGGTGTGAAAGCACGTAGGGAAGCTGAATCCCACTAATTTGGGCTGAGATACGCGAGTACTTCTAATTCAAAAGTTTTTTCATCTCCCAAAAAGATACCAATAATTAATTAAAAATAGCTGCTGCGGGACGCCTGGATGGTTCAGTCAGTTAAGCATCCAACTCTTGGTTTCCGCTCGTCATGAGATCGGGGTCATGAGATCCAGCCCTACGTTGGGTCCCATGCTCAGCGTGGAGTCTGCTTGAGGTTCTCTCTCACTGTCCGTCTGCCCCTCCTGCTCGTTCTCTGTCTCTCTCAAGTAAATAAATCCTTTAAAAAATAGCTGCTGCTAAATAATCATAGCCATACTACACCAATGAATGTGCTAACGGTTTCATTCCCCTGTTGCTCTATGGAACTGGCACTTCCTGATTCAGAGGATGCAATAATGTGCCATGTGGGGAAACGAGGAGTCCTGAATACCATGCCCCTTATGGCATAGAGCTGATTCTGTCTGGTCTTCTCAACCATCCCGCTGTCTAGAGTACAAGTTCATCAGATCAAATGTTCTGTCCAGCCATTAGGTATTTTGATTTAAAATTGAACTTTTGAATCCTCTTGATTTCTGTGAAGATTTTAACGCGATCTAAGAAAACGAAAGAGCACAAAGATTGTTGATACCTTGTTCGACTTTGCTGCTTATTTGCATATCCAGCAGACAGTTCACGTGTAAATTTAGAAAATTCCGTTCAATCTATGAAGTTCTCACCAAAGAAACTGAAATGATCTTACCTGTTAAATACCTATATGCCTTATACACACACTTTTAAAAGAAGCATGATTGTTTATTTACCTGTGATATTGAGGCTTTTATAATTCAAGTTTTGGGTTACTTTTCCATTTCCTCAAAATGTGCAGAAGCATTTAATGAGATGTTTGAATTTATAGAAATGCAAGGCGATAGGCTCCTTAGCACATTTGCCTACAAGATGATTGTCACTGTTGTCAGTTATGAAATGATACTAAAGTGTTGGCTTGGCGTAAAATCATATTTTCAAGTGTGGAACAAAAGAAATGTCCTCTAATTTGGAAATACATTGAGGATGAAAATGGAGGAAAAAAATGTACAGTAAAACAGACATTTATTTATATGCTCTTTCTTTGAAACTTTTTAGTGATTTTTGGTGAGGCCATTAGAAGCCGTGAGAAGGATGAAGTGACTGTGTCTGAGTAATTTGATATTACCTTTAGGTTGTGGCAAAAACTCATCTGGTGATAAAGTGAGTCCTTTTTGGAAATGACTTTCAACTTGGTAAAAAAAAATTATCAGAAAAGAGGAAAAAAACATCAGAAGAGGGTCACCAAGTCAAATAGGATTTTCTCAATGAAACTAAAATTTTGATCTTAGAAGTTAAAATTACCTTTCTACTTTAAAACTGTATTCCTGGAGAAAGAGAGGTTTAACTTATCCATTTGGATTGTTCAAAAATGATAGAAAAACTTAAACGTAAAATGTAAAACTATAGAACTTCTTGAAAAGAACATAAGAGAAAATCTTTGGGACTTAGAACTGAGCTCATCAAAATTATCCAAAATTGGAACTGATCAAAATTAGCAATTTTTGCCCCAGGAAAGAACCTATTGGAAGGATGAAAAGACAAGTTATAGATTAGGAAAATATATTTGCAAAGTACATATCCAACAAAGTCCTTGTATCTAGACCATAGAAAGAACTCTAAAAACTCAATAGTGAAAAAAAAAATCCTATTGGAAAATAGACAAAAGACGTAGACATTTTCCTGAAGGAAATAGGTCAGGTGAATTTCTACATTAGCCAGTAGAGAAATGCAAATTTAGATCAGAATGAGGTATAATTACATACCTACCAGAATGGGTACCATGAAACATAGCGATAACCCCAAATGCTGGCAATTACTCATGTGTTACTCTCCACATTGCTTGTTGGAATGTAAAATGGTACAGCTACTCTGAAAAATATTTCAACAGCCCTTCTCAAAACTGAAAAAAAAAATGGATTTACTGTAGGACTCAGCAATTCTAGGGCATTTATCCCAGAGAAATGAAGAGTTATTTTTCATGTAGGAATTTGTACACAAATATTCAAAGAAGCTTAATTTATGATAGCCCCAAGTCAGAAACTACTCAAATGTCCAAATGGATAATGGTTCAACAAGCCGTGGTACCTCCATGCAGTGGAATACTACTTAGCAACACAAAGGAGGGAATTATTGATACACACAACAGCTTGTATAAACTTTAAGGAAAACATGCTGAGTGAACAAAGCCAATTCCAAAAGGTTACATACTATATGACTCATTTATGTAATATTCATGAAGTAATATAATTATAGAGATGGGGAACAGATTATTAGTTGCCAGGGGTTAGAGACTGGGGAGAGAGGGGTAACATAAGTCTTGCGGTGAAATGATGGTTGAGTATCTTGGTGGTGGTGTTTGTGGTTGTACAAGATGACAGCGTGATCAAGTTGCATAGAGCTACACACACACACACACACACCATGGATACTTGCATAACTGGTGAAATCTGAACACAGTCTTTAGAATGTTACCACTGTCAGTTTCTTTGTTTCCATATTGTACTAGAGTTGTGCAAGATGCTAACACCAGGGGAGGCTGGGTGAAGGGAGCACGGGATTTCCCTGTGCTTTTCTCTGCATCTTCTTGTGACTCTACGATTGCTTTGAAATAAAAAGTTTTATAAAGCAATAGATTTTTTATTTTATTTATCTGTTTTTAAAGATTTTATTTATTTGTCAGAGAGAGAGCACAAGCAGCGGGAGCAGCAGGCAGAGCAGGCAGAGGGAGAAGCAGGCTCCCCGCTGAGCAAGGAGCCTGTTGTGGGACACGATCCTAGGACCCTGGGATCATGACCTGAGCCGAAGGCAGACACTTAACTGACTGAGGCAACCACGTGTCCCTAAAATAACAGATATTTTAGACAGTGATAGAATATATGATGAATTTATAGATGCAAACAACCTGATTAACAAGCCTTTAGATACAAAGTAGATGGACGTTTCTGGAGAGGTGGGAATGAATTCCCACAAGTCTAAAAACCTGATCCTGCTAGAAAAGAGAATCATAAGCATTCCACACTCAAATGGTTTTGTGGAGAGGATATTTAGCTTACTGTCATCACATGGAACTGACACCAGGGATCTGTGTCATGTGGGTTGGAGCTGAACGGAGCTGCAAATCAGAGTGAATTTTACATATGACTGTATTCAGTTTTGCCGCCACAGAAAGAAACAAGGGACGTCTAAACTGCTGCAGGCAGTTCAGAGAAGTGTTATTGGAAAAGGAAACAGAATAAAAATATCCTATTGTATCCTGGAGCTGAAAGAAGCAGGACATTATTCTTTTTTGTGTGCGGTGGTGGAGAAATATAAATAGTATCTGTTTAGCCCTGTGGTATTTATATTTTCCTTTCAACAAGCCTCACATTTATGTATTTCAAAAATACCCAGTATAAAGCCTGCAAAATTTAAATACCCAATAAATAATTTTTAAAGGGTTAAACTGCTATATCAGAGGACAGAAAGAAGGATTTTAAAATCTTGTTATATTTTTCTCATACAGTTAAAATAGTCCTACTATTAATGACTACTGATTGCCATTACTAACTCGTTCTACTGCTGTTGTGTTTAACATTTATGTAAGAGAGAGGGAAATACTGCAGAATAATATATCATCTCCATCCACACCTATTTTTTTATGTTAAAGCAATGACACGTGTATAATTACTTATTATGTATTATATTATTAAGTCTTTCTGTCTATTATTTCTGTCCTGGATTCACTCTGTAGAAGTGAATTCACGTCAGCGACATAGGTGCTAGGAGCAAAAATGAGTCCAGTCAGACCTGTCTTTCTCTTGAGGTGGGGGTGAGGATGGTTGTTTTCTCCTCCTGACACCACCGTGTGAAGTACTGACTCACGTGGATTGTGTTTTTCCCTTAGTAAGAGAGCATTCTGCTTTGAGTACCACAACTTAAATGTACTCCTGAGTCATCTGAACATGGCGTCCTACCTAACAAAGGCAGGAGTGAGAGTAAGGGAGGATGAAGTTCAACAAACAAAACTTGGAAAAATTTTAAAAGAAATGGTTTCTGGCACCTAGTAGGAGTTCTGTAAATACTTGTTGAATAGATGAAAAATGGGTTAATGAACAAACGAGTGAAAAGTATGCTAAGTGTTGCTAAATTTTCTAGTCCAGGCAATTGCACAGACTATCTCTAAAAAAGGAATTACAAGAATATAGACTAAAAACCTTTTGGGTGTTGGGGCAGCTGGGTGGCTTAATCAGTTGAGCCTCCAACTCTTGGTCTCAGCTCAGGTCTTGATCTTGGAGTCATGAGTTCAAGCCTCATGTTGGGCTCCATGCTGGGTGTGGAGCCTACTTAAAAAAGAGAAAAATCTTTTGGGTGTTTATCACATTTTTTAGTTGACTTAAATTGATTATATGTATAGGAATATCATGTTTTATGCTATTTTAGGCTCCAGTTCCTTGCTGTGTTCAGGATATCAGAGAAATGAATTTGGCTTTGTCAGAATATTTCCAAACAATCCAGAGTCAGGAAGCCACACCCTTTCAAAACATACACTCTCTCACACACAGATCTAAGCTTAGCTAGATTTTTGGATGGTTTCTAATTTGTCCAGCTTTTGTAAAACTTTTCACTCTCATATAATATGTGCTCTCACATGGAAATTTAATCATATTTAAAATTAAACACATTTAAAATTAGAGCTTTCCGTAGAAACAGAATCTATGGTCTTATCATCTGTATCTTTCCAAGACTTGTAAAACCTACAAATAACCACATCCAACACTAGCCTCACAGTGTCAGGGATGAACAGCTTTTGACTGTTCAGATCACTGAAAGTTATGGCTAGAAAAGGTCTTAGAATTAATCCAGCACCCCCTCCCCCACATACCCCAATCTCCCCATGTTACTCCCCTCTGTTGTACAGATAAGGAAGCTTTAGTCCCAGAAGACCTTTCCAGATCATTTCCATCATGTTCTTTCCGATGCTTTCACCATATGTGTCCACACTTTGTTAACAGGAGAGAACATTTATTTTAGTATTACGTAGAATGATAATGAATCTAATGGCTTTTCCTCTGCTCTCTGTGTTGCCCTTTCAGAAGGAGAAGGCAGGATTGTCAGAAGCCCGAGGTCAAAGTGCTGCCCCAAGCGAGGGGTCCTTCTTGGGGCCCTGGCTTCTGCTGCACCAACCTTCAGCTCAGCTGCAGGGTTTTCCTTTGTCCCCTTCAAGTTTGGTCCACAGATAACGAAGCTGCCACGAATTATTCTTCGCTTTTAAAGTCCAGTCTTTCCAAACCCCATATTTAATGATCTTTTTGTCTTGTTAGACTTTGTCGAATAATATAAATTCCAAGCCCATAGTCCAAAAAAGGCATTTGCAGCATTTCCTAAGTAATAGTTTGCTCATTCAAAAGAGTATAAAATATGGCCATTTCCTTAACAAGATTCTTGTGCTTTAAAAAAATATACTTACAAAAATTATATTGCACCTTTAAAAATATAAATGAAGAAGTTGGATAAATTAGCATGTAAATGTGGGTGGCATTTGTGTGAACAGTAATTCTAATGTACTGAAAATAGCCATATTCATCACAAATTAAAGTATCAAATTAACTTTAAAATAGTTCCAAATAAATAGCTAGTATTATGGAGAAATAAATATTTAACTCTCTTGAATTTTTCTTTTAGAAGTTCAGTATTTTGCTAATGATATGAGCTGTATAATCCTTAGGGAGATTATTTTAAAGTTATGTGATTTAGTTAGATTAACAGTCATAATTTAAAATCCTTTAATATCTTCTTTTAGTAAAAGAATACCTCGGCGTTTTAACGTCCATGTGCATCTCAGTGACTACTGCCTTGTTTTCTCCTGTGGCACTTTAAACACTCTCTAATAAATCCTTCTATCTGGGCCCAGCATTTGCAGGTGAACATCTGTGGTAAGGAGGAAACCCGATCTGTTCTTAGAGTACGTAGGGTGAAACCTGCCCTGTTGGAGAGTGTCCCCAGTGTGTTTGTGGGTGCTAAGGTCGCCCCAGCTGTGGCCTGTAGGGGAGGGAGGGTCAGGCAGACTCTCACAGATGTGTGCTCTCCTTCTGCACTGGCTACTTGGGCTGCAGAATGGAGTCAGGGAAGAAAGGCAGGACCTTCTGCCAGCAATCCCAAAGATCGTTTCTCTGTTTTGTCTGGGATTGTTGACTAGAAGCAGAGCCAGACCTTTTTAGTCCTCAAAAATAGTTCTACGTAATCCATCGGCCATACCCACCTCTATCAATGGAGTGACTACTTGTTTCGATGGCCCTCACTGTACATACAAAAGGAGGTGGTCTACCGAAGCCTCCAGTGCCTTTAGAGCAATTTCCAAATGTACCATTTTCTAGTGACGTGGAGTTCCCATTCAGATACCTTGATGGAGTCCATGCCCTGTACCCGCACAGTCCTAAGAAGCCGATCTTTTGCATATGTTCGTGTAGTACTCCTGTGGATTTAGCCATACTTCTCAGTTTGTCCTTGCTGTGTAACAAATCACCCAAAACTTAGCATCTTAAAAAACATTCATGATTCTGTGGGCTGGCAATTTGGGCTCAGATCCGAGTGGTTCTTTTGCTAGACTTGCCCGGGCTGATTCATACAGATGCAATCATTTGCGGCTTGGCTGAGACTGGATGGTCTAGAATTCCCTCGCTCAGATGTCTGGAGGTTGGCACACTGTCAGCCAGGGCATCTCATTTCTTTTCCATGTGACTTCCTCAGCAGGCTAATCTGGGCTTCCAGTGGTGGTCTCAGCGTTCTCAGCAGCTAGAGAAAGCACACCCCCCATGCCAAGTGCTTTTCAAGTTTCTGCGTGGGTCATGTATGCTTTTTAACTAAAACAGGTCACGCCGCTGCCCAGATTCAAGGGATGGGAGAAAAATGTTCCACCTCTTGATGAGAAGAAAACTGCAATGTCCCATTGCAACGGGGTATCCAAACAGGGAATGTCTGACAATTACTTACAGTCTACCTACCTTTGCTGACAGGAATATTTGTTTTTATTATTTTTGTTGATCTTCATGATAAAAATTTCAAATGTACACCAACATTCAAACTCCAAAGTAGAAAGAATAATACAGTAAACTTGCCATGTGCCTATCAGCTGGATTCACCAATTTTCAGTATTTTGCTGCATCGCCTGCCTCTACTTTTTAACTGCTTGCTGAAGTGTTTTGAAGCAGATCCCAAACATTGTGCTATTTCAGCTCTGTATGTTTCCATATGCATCTGTCAAAAGGGATACCTTCCTTTTTTTTTTTTTTTTTAAGATTTTATTTAGTTATTTGACAGAGAGAGAGACAGCCAGGGAGAGAGGGAACACAAGAGGGGGAGTGGGAGAGGAAGAAGCAGGCTCCCAGTGGAGCAGGGAGCCCAATGTGGGGCTCGATCCCAGGACCCTGGGATCATGCCCTGGGCCTAAGGCAGATGCTTAACGACTGAGCCACCCAGGTGCCCCAAAAAGGGATACCTTCCTATGTAGCCACAATACCATGACCACATCTTGCTATCACTGAACATTTAGTCCATGATGAAATTTCCCCAAATGCCTCAAAAATGTCTTTTTACAATAAGTAGATCTGAAAAGGAGTCCATCCACAGAAGGTCCATAGCAGCCCCAACTTGCTTTTCTTTTCTTTTTTGTCTACTGACTCATTTTGAAAACTGGGTCCATTTTCCTGCATAGACCCTCCTACATTCTGTAGTCATCTCTTTGCTTCCTTGTGGAGTCCTCTAACTTGCATCTCCATCTCCTGTATTTCTGTTTATGAAAGTTAGCCCTACAGGCTGAATTTCATTCAGGTTCCACTTTGGGAACAGACATCCTCTGTAGGTGGGTGTGTCACGTGGAGCCATGAATGTTTGCTTGTCTTAGCTTTGAATGATGCTAACATTGCTGAGTGAGTTGATCCTTTGATGACCAGTTGCCAGGGTCTGTTGTTTCAAGTGTTACAAGATGATGATTTCCTAATTCTATCACTCCAGATTTCTTAGCTGGAGTTATTTTATAAGGAACATTTTTTTTCATCAATTAGAGTTATTTGGTTATCTGAAATAGAGTTCATACAAAATATATTATTTCCTTTAAATTGACAGCTTACAGAATAAGAAGTTGGTGCCCAAGTTATACCCAGGGCTAGAGATTACAATTTGGGCGCTAAATGTGCTCATTGATATTGGGTTTTCATCCTTTCTAGTCTTTTTCATTGGCAAGAGCTAGGAAATCTCTGTACACACACACACACACACACACACACACACACACACACACACGTATTTTAAAGATACTTTAAAAAATTGTTATACTGATTTTTTAAAAATTTAAATTAGAATTGCAAAATTTTTATATAACTTCTTCGATTTTTATACTTTTTTCTCTTAAGCAGAAAATCTTGGTTATAAGAATGTTAATATACCCTAATATATATTGATGTATTAACTAATAATATAACCAGTATAAAAGCATACACTTAATATTAGCATTATTAGCAGACACAAACATGTTATTAGCATTGGTACTTTAAAATTGTTATATATTTATATGTAACTTTGAAACTATCAAATACATAATATGCTAGTATTATAAATTGTATGTTAATAATGCTATATATTAAATACACTAATATATTTGTTAACACACATATATAAATATCAGCTAAAAGTCATTATATATAGGTTAATCAATTAATGAATATATAACAGTTTTATATTAGTTAATGCACGCATATGTATAGTAATAGTTTCAAAATAATAATTTTTACTAACAGACTACTGAATGAAATTTATGATTTTGTTGCAGTGCTGTTTTCCTTAGAACATATACAAAGAATCTACAATCAAAGGGCTTTGTGCAGGAGGCATTGAAAGTAATTCTTTTCTCTGTGTGGTTAGGTCACCAACTTAATGTATTTTTCTTGCTTCAGTTCATTTTCAGTTTTTACAGATTTTTTTTTCTTCTTGATTTCATTTACTTTTAAAAATATGTAAAATATTTTTATGTTTTCAAAATTGAAACTATATTATGGAGCATATGTAGAAAAATTATTGTTGATGTTCTCTCCTTCCTCCAAAGGTAACTGTATTTATTCTTAGTCTTCCTTCTAGTGTTTCCTTTGCAAGTATGTGCATCCATTTTATTCCCTTTTAAAAATTATTTTATATTATCATTATTATTATTATTATTACTTTTTAGAGAGAGAGCACACACTCATGTGCACCAGTTGGGGGAGTAGAGGCAGAGTCAGAGGGAGAGAGAGAGAATCCCAAGCAGGCTCCACACCCAGCACAGAGCCAGATGTGGGGCTTGATCTCACAACCCTGAGATCATGACCTGAGCTGAAATCAAGAGTTGAATGCTTACCTGACTGAGCCATCCAGGTGCTCCTAAACATTATTTTAAATATAAAAATATATTTACCTTTTTTTAAATGGAGTTTCACTCACTTTTCTATTTTTTATGTTTATTTATTTGTTTTAAAAGAGTATTATTCTAAAGGTTTATCACACACTCAAACACACACAAACACACACACATTATAAAGAGAATCCAAACATAATTTGGGGGACTGGGTCATTCAATTATTTTAAGGAATCTCTTTTTTTAATCCAGGGAATTTGGTACTCCCTGCCATCTGGGGAAGACAGACTCCAAACTAAAGTGGAGTTGGTAGATTTCTTCTAATCTCCACTTACTGTTTGAGGCTGAAAAAATATCTCACAGCAATTTTTCTACAAACACGAGTCTGAGAAAAAAATGTTCCTGGACAGAATAAGAATGATGAAACTCCAGGTATACCCTGTGTGTCGTCCACTGTGACTTTTTGGTTTATACTCTGCCTCATACATAGTCACGTTCACGAACCTGAACTTAGGAAAAGTCTAGAGGCTCAAGATGAACATGTCAAAAATAATTTACATAAGATTTGGAAAGGAGGAGGAATCTGCAAAAGTGGAAGAATATCAGAGAAATTAAGGAGTTAAAATTAGCATTTGATGCAGTTTAGTTAATAATGTAACAATGTTAATTTTTTTAACAAGTCTACCACAGTTATATAAAATGTTAACATTAGGGCAGGGTGGATAAACTCTGTATTATCTTTGCAACTTTTCTATACAACTAAAATTAGTCCAAAACAAATTTTATTTGACGCACACACACATACAAGCAGCTGCATTCAATAAAAAAAGTATACTTTAAAAGAGCTTCAGGGGCGCCTGGGTGGCACAGTGGTTAAGCGTCTGCCTTTGGCTCAGGGCGTGATCCCGGCGTTATGGGATCGAGCCCCACATCGGGCTCCTCCGCTGGGAGCCTGCTTCTTCCTCTCCCACTCCCCCTGCTTGTGTTCCCTCTGTCTGTTCCCTCTGTCTCTCGCTGGCTGTCTCTATCTCTGTCGAATAAATAAATAAAACCTTTAAAAAAAAAAAAGAGCTTCAAATCAGGGGCACCTGGGTGGCTCAGTTGTTAAGCATCTGCCTTTAGCTCAGGGCGTGATCCTGGCGTTCTGGAATCAAGCCCCGCATCAGGCTCCTCCACTGGGGGCCTGCTTCTTCCTCTCCCACTCCCCCTGCTTGTGTTCCCTCTCTTGCTGGCTGTCTCTCTCTCTGTCAAATAAATAAATAAAATCTTAAAAAAAAAAAAGTGCTTCAAATCAATAACTGAAATAACCTAACAGAAAAAAAGGGGGGAGTAAATGAAATAGATAGGCAAGTAATATACCATTTTTGTCTACCAGATGGGCAAAAATCTAAAAGATTAGTATTATCAAGTGTTTGTGGGTGGGGGAAACAGGATAAGTTGATCTGGTATTTTTGGAGGGATGGTAGACAGTATCAGTTTAAAAATTTTATTTTAAATCAATATATACCTCAACCCAGAAAAATCCCCTTTTGGATATCTCTCCTAGAGAACTACTTCACATGTGCGCAAGAAGGCATAAATAAGGATTTTCATTGTGACATTATAATATCAAAACTATCTTAGACAAATTATAGTATATCCATGGAATACTAGACAGCCATTTTAAAATGACGATGTAGGTTTTCATTGTTTGAAATAATCTCCAAGGGGCGCCTGGGTGGTGCAGTCGTTAAGCATCTGCCTTCGGCTCAGGGCGTGATCCCAGCGTTCCGGGATCGAGCCCCACATCAGGCTCCTCTGCTATGAGCCTGCTTCTTCCTCTCCCACTCCCCCTGCTTGTGTTCCCTCTCTTGCTGGCTGTCTCTGTCAAATAAAATAATAAAATCTTAAAAAAAAAAAAAGAAATAATCTCCAAGACAAAAGTATTAAGTGGAAAAAAATTGCAAAAGTAAATATTGTCTATCATATTTTTTAAACCTGTATATTCCTGTATATCTGCACCCCCCCTTTCTCTTTGTTTTCATATATATGTGTAAATAAATACACAGAAAGTGATCTAGAAATACACACTCCAGTTCAGTTTAAATACTAATATTCCTGGATAACAGGAGTGGGAATAGGGGCATGTGGGCCAGTGGACTTTTAAAAATGTCTATTGCTTCTTTCGTAGAAGGAATGTATGCCTGCATTAGTTGTGAAATTAAAGTGAGAAAGAAAGAATGCCAAAGGACTTGGGCATGTCTTGACAACAGAGAGAACTAGAAGTGATAGAGAACTTCTGAGAAGCTTGTCATGAACTCATAGAATGTGATCTAGACGGAGAGGTGGTCTCTAATTTGTGGGGTCCAGTGGAAAATGAATGTATGGGATCATTTTGTTCAAAAAGCAAAAGAAACTGCCGTTAAAGGTACATATAATTTTATCATTTATCTTTATATTGGGCAGTGCCAGTTTTAAAAGCAAAGATCAGAATATTTAAGTTGTATGAGCAATCACTTAAATTACACAATCCATATTTTGTGGCTTGTCCTTGAAGTTTGTCCCTCAAGCTGGCCAGAAGAGACAAGCACAGCTGGACTCAGGAAGATAGGGAGGAGAGAGGACCCCATTCCCGGGGGGAGCACCCCTCGACCTGGTATAATCATAGCTAGTATAGACCCTCACAGGGCCCTGGGAGGTCCTACTTGCCTCCTGAGCCTCTTTCCCACGAGCCATCTGACCTAAATGCCCAAGCTGAGGACAGGGTCTGGGGAAGTCAGGCTACAGGACTGCCGCTCTAGCCATAGCAGACAGCAACTATCAAGAATCTTTAAGCCTTCACCCCTGACAGCTTGGTACCCCAATGGAGGCTAGGTAGGAGGCTCACCCCACCAAGATACGGCCTCCTGTCAGCCTGGGGCTCTTGTCCAGCCCAAGGTGCTAAGGTACACAAGCCTGACCCCAACCCTCTCCCCGATCATTGTGAGAGACAGAGGGTGGTAAAGCACTGACAAGGGCTTCAGGAGTCGTGGGGAGTGGGTAGCTGAGAAGCCCTCCAGGGAGGCCAAAACAAACAGGATCACATGAGAGCTGAGGTCCCCAGTGCATGCCCCATTGTCCCATCACCTTCACTTACAAAACACAAATCCGAAGCAAAAACTGAGATTCCAGACAGTGCTGCAGAGCATTAAATCCTGGGTAGGGCCCTTCTGAGCACCGGGTTCTGTCCAACTGCGCTGATTGCATACCATTGAAGGTAGCCTGGGTAGGGTCAAGGGTTGCCCCCTTGACCCTCAGACCCCCCCCCCGTTATTAAATGGAAGATATCAGAGGAAGCTTGAATTCTGAAATGTAGAATCCTTCGGCTGAGAGAGGATGAAGACGATGGTGAGACAGAACATAGCGGATAGGGCCAGCCAGCCCCAGAGATGGGGTTCAGAGCCCAGGGAGAGCAGAAGACAGAAGAAAAGCAGGTTCCCAGGGTAGGCATATCATAGTTTGGCAGCAAGGGAGGGGAGTTTTCCATTCCTTAATTTCTTTTTTCTCTAGGAATCACTGCTTGGGCTGGGGAGGAGGTCTCTGAGGGATGGTTAGGAGAATGTAGAAGATGGGAAACAGGAGCTGGAGAGAAGGGGAGGCAGGGTGCTTAGAGAGGAGTTAGAGCCTTGGCTTGCCAGTCTGGATGGGTCATGGATTCCATGGAATTATGGAGCTAACAATCGACCTGGTTGTGTGACATTCAGGACCCGACAGAGAAAGCTCCGCCTTGCTCCAGTCAAGGGAAGGATGGCCTCACTCTCGTTTTAGGAAGGACTGTCTTTATTCTGCACTGAATTAAAAAAATGACTTTTTAGAGTTTATACATCCTTTTAAAAATGAAATGATGTTGGTGATAGTAACATTCTTTTGGTATTTTTTTATTGTGGCAAAAGGTACATAATATAAAAATCTACCATTTTAATCATCTTTAAGTGTATTCGTGTTTGTTTTTAAATGTCATTGCTTTGCAAAATAAGTGAAAAAGTTGGTAATCCCGGGGCGCCTGGGTGGTGCAGTCATTAAGCATCTGCCTTCGGCTCAGGGTGTGATCCCAGCGTTGTGGGATTGAGCCCCACATGAGGCTTCTCCGCTAGGAGCCTGCTTCTTCCTCTCCCACTCCCCCTGCTTGTGTTCCCTCTCTGGCTGGCCGTCTCTCTCTGTCAAATAAATAAATACAATCTTAAAAAAAAAAAAAAGTTGGTAATCCTATATTGCACCCCTGCAGTGTTTTGTTTTGTTTTGTTTTGTTTTGTTTGAAATTCTACTGGTCTGTGAAGTCTGGAAATTTTATGAGTCTTCGAAAGCTGTTCTTTGTTTAATCTTGTTCTGTGACTTTATCGGCAGAGGAAAACTCTGAAGCAATGCATAGAATTTTTTTCTTAAAGATTTTATTTATTTATTTGACAGAGAGAGAGAGCACAAACAGGGAACACAGCAGGCAGAGGGAGAGGGAGAGGGAGAGGGAGAAGCAGACTTGCCTCGGAGTGGGGAGCCTGATGTAGGACTCAATCCCAGGACCCTGGGATCATGACCTGAGCTGAAGGCAGACACTTAACTGACTGAGCCACCCAGGCACCCCCAATGTATAGAATTTTTAAATACATGGCATAGGAGTACGGTTAGAATTACTTTTGTTGTGGCGGTGGTAGTGGTTACAGTGCTTTGATAAAATTCTATTTCTAGTATTTCGTCAGTCCTCTTCTGTGGCATTATCAAGATTGTCTCCTGTTCTACCACAGTGCAGTAATACTTCCCCTTTGCATTTCATACGAAAACTCACATCTCATACCAAAAAATAACAAAAATAGGCCTAAGAATATATTTTGTTTTTGTAATGAAAACAAAATATACCTAGATAAAATGCGGGCATGGCTATAGTTGTTGATTTGGTCAAGACTGTTATAATAAATGGTTCTATCTAAGATTTATGAAGATTTGGCACATTTCTTTCTTTTTTTTTTTCATTCTGAGCCGCAGACACCAAAAATCCCACAGGAAGTTCTCTTTGTGAGTGTTGTGGTTTTTTAGTTTCCTGTTCAGTTTGCACTAGATGATCAGAAATAAGATAATCTGTGCAATCGAAAAGAGATTCTTGGTTAAACTTTATTGTTACTCTAAATGAGCCTCTCAGACTTGCTTGTATTTCTTTCCATGTGATGAGTCTAGAGGAACTATAACCACATTCATACCCAAGCATTAAAATTGTGGTATAATTTTTGTTGTTCAGTGGATAAACTCTTCATTGTTAAAGGGGAATATCTGAGATTATGCTCTGTGCTTTCCACTTCTTATCAAAGCATCTCCCCAAAAATAAACCATTGGAATGGAGATGTGTTTTTAAGACTTGACAATAGTGTTTTACTTTTATTTTTACAAGTGACAAAAACTTTCTCCTGTTTCTTTAGAGAAAAGGAAATACATAAAACATGTTATACAGCTTACTTCAGATATTACAAAATATCTTGAAAATATCTTGAAAAAATTTTAAAGGATACTTATTCTCCCTTGAGATTTTTATAAATGTAGTTTTTATTTTTTACTTTTATTTTTTAATTTTTTAAAAAAGATTTTATTTATTCATTTGAGAGAGAGAGAGAGACAGCATGAGAGGGGAAGGGTCAGAGGGAGAAGCAGACTCCCTGCCGAGCAGGGAGCCCTTGTGGGACTCCATCCTGGAACTCCAGGATCATGACCTGAGACAAAGGCAGTCGCTTAACCAACTGAGCCACCCAGGCACCCTATAAATGTAATTTTTAAAGCAAGGTATTCTCAAGGTAAAAATTTTTTGCTTGATTTCATTGTGTTTTAAACCATGGCAAAAGTAAAATAAACTAAAATTGTAATCAAATACATTAGATCTTTGACAGATCGTTGTAATCTAGCATTTAAATGATATATGGAAGACTTGATGAATAGTGACAAATGAGAAAAAAAAGTTTCTGTGCATTTTTAGGTATGTCTGTAGGTTTAGGTGCTGTTAAAGACATGATGCCTAGTTCTAGGCAGGTTATGCTAATTGCACATCTTAATAAATGGTAAAAGTAATAAAGACATGAAAAGTCTTTTATTACAATAAAACTCCCCAGATTTTTTAAAAACAGTGCTTGCTCCTAAGGACATTTTAATTACGATTCTTAAGAGAAGGAATAATACTTTGCCCCCAAGCAAAAAAATTACACCGTAAGTCTAAAACAAAAGTGATTTCACCCACTTCTATTCAGGGGGAAAAAAGAAAGAAAAGAATAAGGGTTTGATTTGCAGAATGCTTTTTTCTAGCTCAGATAGCTTCAGTTGCAAAATATATGAAAAGGTTACTTTGAGATCTTAATAGATATTTATGTATGGCATACAGATATTTCTTGGCTAAGAGACGTTTGATCTTTCCATACAGTTGAGTTCCAAACAGAAAATCATTGTTTAAAACCTGGCGTTTGTGCCTTTCCCCCCTTTCTTGTGTACCTTTTGTGGCACGAGGTTAGGTACTTTAAGAATGTTATTTATTGTTACGAAGAATTTCTGACCCTTTGTGGAGAGCTTTACGTTTTACAAAGTGTAGAATAATGAGGCTGGAAATGGTTTCATACATATTCCTTGGCGTTTAGCAAGGCGGTCAGCATTGTGCTAAGTGTATGCAGAGGTTGATTAAACTTGGACCATGGGCTGCAAGTCTTTAACCTTCTTGTCTGCTCAGACCCGACTTGGAGAATTGGCTTCAGAAGTGCAAGGCAGCCTGAGCCCTTCACTCACCACTAAGAATTGCAGCATTTTGGTTACCAAAAATATACTTTGGAGATCCCTGCCTACAGGGGTGGGGGAGTCTTTGGATATATCCAGAGGCCTAATGTGGGTGGGCCAAGATATCACAGTTCTCTTGGGTATTTCCCAGTCTGCTTGCCCAGGAGTGCCCACGACCTCCGTACCAGTTTTAGTTTTAGCACAGTCGGCTAGTCGAGAATGAGAGCAATCATTTTGACCCTGTTAGGAGCGCCTTAGAGATGAAAGCCAGGACGCGCTTTACAGAACAACGCATTCTGCTTTCAGTTGGGGCAGCAAGGCCCAGGCATGTGGTGACAGCTGTGGGCATCGATATTTACCACGTTAAGGAAACTATTGTCAGGTATTTGCTGTGCCAGCCTTTCCAGCAGTCCTTCTGTGTGGGGGCCGATCCGTCGTGGCTTGTTGAGGAGCAAGAGAGCAAGTCTCTGCTAGAAGTCGAAAAAGCTTTGGAACACAGGGGCTTTCTCCTCGGGGTCGATTTCTGCCGGACCTTTGATAAAAACAAACAGGAAGACTCGCATGCCAGCGGAAACTGTCCACCAAGTACTTCGGAAACAGGGCTTTTCCTTCCCCAACTGGGGTCGGACCTCAGGAGGAAGCTGTCCGTGGGCCGCTCGCCCCGCCCCCGAAGAGGCCCCGCCCCCATAGTGGCCCCGCCCCCCGCCCAGCCGGGCATGCTCAGTGGGGCGGGCCGGGCCGGCAGGTTTGCGTGGCCTCCCGCAGTTGCCGGCGCCGGCTCAGCCTGTGGATGGTGGGTCCCTTTCCCGCGACTGAATCCAGGGAAGTTACGTGCGGAAGCCGGCTTCTGAGGAGCCACCGGGCGGACTGCGGGGACGGCCGGAGGCCCCCAGTGCTAGCCAGGGGCAAGCGGGCGGGGCCGACGTGTCCTGGCTGTGAGAGCTTTGGGAGGCCGAGCGACTGGCCGCACTCGGAGGGAGGCGCCGGCCGGGCGCGCCCCGCGGAGAAGACCCGGGCGGGGCGGGCAGGCGGTCGCTTCCCGGACTTTTGTCCGAGTTGAGTCCCCTCCCCGTGGGCTGGGCCTCTGCGGCCGCCCCCGCCCCCAGCTCCGCTCGCTCCCGGGAGATGTTTATCTGGTCTGTGGCGTGAGGAGCCGGCGGGCTGGTGGCGCGGAGTTTCGGGTCCGAGGAACCTCGCGCGGCGCTGGAGAGAGACAAGATGTCCGCCAGAGCCGCGGCAGCCAAGGTGAGAGCGCCTCCGAGGCGGTCAGGGCCGATCCCGAGCGAGCGCGGCAGCCCGCCGGCGTCGGGCCTGCGCCCCGCCCTCCTCCTCGCGGGCTGCTGCCCAGGCGCCGGGGGCGGCAGCGGGTGGGCTGGGCTGGCAGTGGCCGAGGGCCGCTCGGAGCCCCGCGGGCGGGCGGGGGCAGGCGGGGGCCTAGGAGGGGGCGGCCGGCGCGCAGAGCTGCGGTCTGGGGCAGGTGCATCGCTGCCGGCGTCGGTGCCTGGCTCCGGCTCGCGGCGGGCGCGGACGCGCAACAGGTCCGGCGCCGGCAAACTCGTCGACTGGAATGGGTTCTGCGGGCACGCGGCGGGCGGGAGGTCGGGGTTTGGGGTGCCACCTCTGGCAAGCCCGTAGCTGCTGTCTTTGGAGGCTCAGTGGTTGGTCACCGGCGAAACCGTGTAGTTTCGATCTGATGTCACTCTCCGTGGTATGCGCGCGCCAGCGATAAGACACTGAGGCAGCAGAACATTGTTTTGTGTGTAGTAGGTCGGAATTTTTTTTCACACTGTGTCATTTAAGGTAGCATTGAAAAAATGAACCCCTTAATACTTTGTAACGGTTTCATTTGAATTAAACTTTCAGAAGTAGCACAAAATACACAAAATACCACAAATGGACAGTGAGATGAAGTCTAAAAATAAAATTAAGAAAGACTTGTGGTTGTAGCAAAAAGTAACACTTTTTCCTATCAATTTTTACATGTGCTTTGAAGTACTAGGGCATTTTTCTCAGTGCTGTAAAACCAACTTGTATGTTACATCAAAAAGCCGAAGCTCGTAAACTCAGTTAAAATCCTCTTTTCCTTTTCTACATTTTACTCTTTCTTGTACCTGCTCCTTTTAACAATTGCAGGCATACAGAAATATGAAGAGTAAAACTCTGTCTCTTTGAAAATCAAATCATTACTTCAAAGAGTATTAAGTACTTATGAATTTATTTTTCTGTTGGAAATGTGTATTCATAGCATCTGGAACAGGGTATAATGTGGCTCTGAAGTTTCTGAACTCAGGACTTTGTTTTCTGGGAGGCAGAAGTTAGTAGTTACATTTAGTAGTGAATATATATATATTAAGAATATATATATTTTATATGTTATATATTTATATATGTTTATATTTATATATGTTTATATTTATATATTTTTATATTTTAAATTTAAATAGAAATATACTTAAATATATTTTTATAATACATGTATATATATATTATAAGTATATATATATTTAAGGAATATAATATTATTTCTTTAAGAAAATTTTAATTTGTACATTTTGACTTTACGTTGATGAAGAAAATCTAGAGATGAAATAAGTTCACATTACTTACCTTTTAGGGCGTTTCCTTTCCTAGGAGGAAAGGCTTTGTTTTTATATTACACATAATGTCACTTTGTTCCTGAGGTGTGATCTCTGGTACTTGATATCCAAGACAACACACTCCACTTTTTATTATTACTGTAATTAAAGCAACACTATATGAGGAAAATGCTACCTGACAAGACAGCATACTTTATTTTTTATTATTTTTATTTTTATTTTTTTTAAGATTTTACTTATTTGACAGAGACACAGCGAGAGAGGGAACACAAGCAGGGGGAGTGGGAGAGGGAGAAGCAAGCTTCCTGCTG